>NC_092864.1:69076717-69082822 GCF_032062135.1 Pyxicephalus adspersus | reverse complement strand
AGGAACTAAATGACTCTGGACCTAAAAATGATTTTCAAAGGCAGGTAAATGGGTAAATCTACTTTAGCCTACATCAACCTCCACACTACGGATAATAATATCTGTGGGGGAAGGTCCTGTCTTAAAATATAGTTATGAAAAGCATACATACTTAGTATAATTATGCCTAAAGCTAAAGTTCAATCTGCTTATGCTTTGCCTTCCCAGGTTCTCTATTAACTTTTTGGTTATTTGTCTAAATAAAAACTTTCTGTTTTCATTTCAAACTTTTTTTTCGGCCCAATGGCGTTATTAGTAGGTCTCTATGTTCTCTTTACAATGCAGGAATAACATGACTAGTAGGAAATTACTACATATTAGTACAGCTTCCTACAACATCACAGTACTATTCTCAAGAACTTTCAGCCCTAATGGAAGCAATAGCTATATGAAGAGTTAATGAAAATATCCAAATGTCTTGATAGATGGATGCCAGTTGGAACATTTCTAGGTTCTGATGGCTAAATGATTCTGAATCTCCAAGATAAAAACTAAAATACAAATAAATGAAAGGAATAGACCAGGTACAGTAAGCCTGAGGAGAAAAGCGCTACATAATACCGTCCAGACAATACATGGGAAAATCTCTGGGTGACTTTCTGCAGGATTAATTCATACTATAAGAAGCTCACAATGTTTACAATGGGCCACATTTATTAAAGCTCCCCAAGGCTGGGGGGAATACATTTCATCAGTGAACCCGGGTGATCCAGCAAACCTGGAATGGATCTGGTCCAGGATTGAAAATATTTGTTAGCAAATAGTAAATGACTTTGGAGAAATCCATTCCAGATTTGCTGGATCATTTTAACTGATAAAAGTGTGTCCTCTCCATCCTTGGTAAACTTTAATAAATCAGGCCCAATGCTTGAATTTTTAATATACAAGAGACGCCTTTAAAACTGTGCAAGACTGAATTTAAGGCTAGAGGTCAGCTTTAAATGAACTATTTAAACCAGTATTATTAATATAACAATATTATACATATCAAGCTAATTTGTGTACTCTGTAGTACATACGCTAAAATTAATTAAACAAATTTTAAATGTAATTTAGTTGATTTATAATAAAACAAAGTATATCATATTAATTTAAACTATATTATTTTTTCAACTTTGCAGAGAGTAATTTTTTATGTAAACAAGGGAGATCATGGATTTGACAACAAAGAAATGGACATGCAAATGATATTCCGAGCCTTTGGTCCAGATTTCAAGAAGAATTATGTTTCTGAACCTTTTGATAGCATACATATATACCCTCTGATGTGTAAACTTTTGGGTGTCACTCCTGAGCCCCATAATGGATCCCTTGCAGTTGTTCATGATTTACTTGGAAGTCCAAATGACACTGAAGACCAGTCAAAAAACGAAGAAAGTAAGTAAGCAATTTAACTATTCTTTCAACCAAATCCATTTTATTCTCATTAAAAATGTTTTTTATGTATTGGGCCTAATTTATTAAAGCTCTCCAAGGCTGGACAGGATGCACTTTCATCAGTAAAGTTGGGTGATCCAGGAAACCTGGAGAGGTAAGCCACTTTAACCAGCCAGAAAAGAAAAATTAATAACAAATCTATTTCAGGTTAAACAAAGACACACACAAATACACAAGAAGGCTACACTGTCCTATCGTCCATCGTCCGTGGATCCACCAGGATGGTCATTGGGACGATGGATGACGGGCGCTGTACACACGCCCGATTCTTGCCCGATATCGGCCCTGAGCCGAATATCGGGCGAGTACCATTGGACGTGTGTACGTAGCTTTACTCTAAATTATGCACGTTTCCCAACAATGGTACATGTATGGCAACTCACCAATATAGAGCAGACTGACATGAAGGTATAGCAACATATCCGAAGCCCAAGACATCACATTACCAGCTTAAGAAAGCATGCGTCTGCACTTAAACAAAGAAAGAAAACAATAGCAGCCACTTCTGTTTGGATCTGTTTGAGTATAGAGAGATACAAAAAGGGACACCTGGGTGGGGCAATATACAAAATTATACAAAGGAGTTCTTCAGCAAAATATCAAGTCAGACAAAACAAGTAAGTAATCTGTTTCAACTCTTTAAGCTACAACCACAGGTTTTATTGACATACTTTTTCATACTATGGGACATATAACTTTCTTTGTGCTATATGGTATTTTTTTAGGTTTGCATTGGTGCATGGCAGTGTCCAACTTTCCATGTCTGTTTTTTAAAAATAGATTGGAATAAATTAAAGTTTGACAAATGCACAAAAACTACACAAACATTAATTGGTGCAAAACACTGGAGCACTCTTCATCACTTGAATGCATTTTTGTGGGATTTAAAGTGCCCTGCTATCCCAAGGAGAAGTAATGAGGCACAGTAACAAGTCAATTATTCATCGGAATATTAATTATTCATCAGAATATCAATCAGACCGGTCTGTCAAAATTTGCAGTTGATCGGCTTCTGTGTATTAGCCTTACAGTATTTTCTAGCCTACGTATGAATGAAGCAGCAGTAAACCACACTGATATCTATCCTTCATTCTATATCTCAGCCCAGACCAAACTACATCTTGCTATGGAACATGGTACATTGACAATATAGTGAATATCTGTTACGGCTCTGTATTCATAACCTGGATATAGCGTCTGTAAATCTGAAGTCTAACACATTGCTGTTGATTTATTAAAAGAGCATAGGCAGTTTAATGAATTATTACTCTGTAAAAGCAATCTATCTAATTTGGTGAAAATGTACTTTGCAAAGTATACCCAGTCAATGTGCAAGAAAAAGAAAAAATTATGTGTTTTTCTTGATTTAAATAAATGGCTGAACTCAGCAGTGTTTCACCTCATTCACTATAAATATTATTAAAGCGGACCTAAAGTCAACATAAAGAGTAGACAACCCTTATATGTAAATGGAAAATGTTATTTAGTTTTTATATTTTTAACTGCCACACCGTTTTTTTTAAAGGGTGCAGCACCATCCCAGCACCACCCCTGAATGGGAGCACAGAGCCTCCCGGGATTCCTACGTCACGCATCTCCGGGGGCTCTGGTTGTTCCTTCTGCACATGCCCTAATCTTTTGGAAGCGCTAAGGGAAAAAAGATGCCGACGTCAGAGATCGGCATTTTTCCCCCCTTTACAGCGGGCTACATCACCTGATCTCACATCTGCACAGTGCAAGATTAGGTGACGTGCCAAGAAGACAAGAAGAAGACGGAAGAAAAGATTGAAGATGGTGGCGCCCCAGGAAAAAGAGGAATTCTAGGGCGACGCAGGACCGGATCGAGGGAAGGTCCAGCGCTGTCGAGGGATCTGCTGGATTTAAGGTAAGTATCTTTTTTTTTGTTTTTAGTTTAGTTCCGCTTTTAGGTAATAAGAAATAATTCAAGTAAAAAGTCTAAAATACAAAATAAAAAAAACAAAACCAAAGGAAGACTGCAAGGCCAGCCAACACCATTAGTCCCAGTATTGCTCAATAATGTACTGAAATTTATAGGGCCAAATTAAATTTAATTAAAATCTTTAAATATTTTGAATCTTCCACAATTGTGTTTGCACATTTAAAATGAATGTAGGTAAACTTCGGTTCACTTCATTACAATTACCTTAACTTGTTCATACACTGTTTCATAGTGGTGCAAGGCCAGACTTCTGATTCCTCACACCCGAGAACTACTTCCTTGGGTGGGACATTACATGTACAGTCTTACCGAGGGCGACCCCTGAATAATCTGGGTAGTATCATGGGGTAATGAACTGTAAAATGTTCAAACATTGGTAATCTGAATTTAGGTTTCTTTAACTATAAATAATATTATGTTTCATTTATATTTTGTTTCATTTCATAGCTGAACCCTTGAATGTGGCTGTGATTGTGGTTTCTGCAATAGCTGGAGTGATATTGCTAGCTTTCCTTTTCCTTGTTCCATACCTTTCTATTACAAGAAAGAAACAGTAAGTACTGCAAGATAATGTTGTTCTATATTCTATACAATAGAATTGTAAATCCAAGTATTCTACTTAACATGGGTTGTCTGTTACTTCTTTTTAAATATTTTAGTAAATGTTATATATGTTGCCCAATTAGGTTGGTATTCTTAGTCCAGCAAATATGCTAAGATCAATGTTTTCTCAATGCAAAGAATCCTTGTACCCTTCTCCTACCATCAGCCAAATCCAGGGCACACAGTAAAGTAAGCAAAGTAGGGGGTGACTGTTATGCCTCTGCAGCAGCTTTGTGGTTGATAAAACTGTACAAACTGTCCAAGGCGATGTTCACACTTGTCTGTATATGGAAGCGAGCTGAAATTGTCTGTATATGAACATAGGGGTACAGTAAGTATTGAATGAATGTACATGGTGGGAAGGGGGGTACTGGAAATGACTGTACATGGGCACATAGTGCTAAATGTACTATTAGAAAGGTTTGTAGCTGTATGTTTACAAGGAACACTAGAAGTACATTGGCTGTACAGGAATTTGACTGGAAGCAGCTTCAACTCCACCATGCAGTGTAGTACAGAGCTCAGCAATTTGTTAAAAGCACTTATCAACAGGAAACCTATACAATATTTCATACATAGTAGGTTAGGTTGAAAAAAGACGTAATTTCATCAAGTTTACCACTAGGGAAATAAACATATCCCAGATATAAAACCCTATAAGACATAGTTAGTGCAGGGGAAGGCAAAAAAAAAAAAACTCCTGGTACAATTTGCTTCAACAGGGGACAAAAATTCCTTCCTGGTTCCATGAGGCTATCGGATGTTCCCTGGATCAACAGTCTCTGTTATCTTTAGGTTTGATTTTATTCCTAACTCTTATGTATAAAGTGTCAGCACACTGGTTTATTAATGGAAACATCTTTAGTACAGTGAAAGCAGAAAGGGATCTCTCCAAGGATTCTAAAATGAATATTAGATTTCTGGCTGCACTGCAGGCTGGAGAGCCTTTCTAATTCTCTTTGTAGTAATGCACAAAACAAAATATGTGCTAGCTGCACTCCTGGATAAAATTCAAACTTTCCCTTTGTTAAAAACATGACACGTGTAGGAAGTCAGAAGTCCTTTACAATACATCTCCAATCACTTCCAATACATTTCACCCACCTCATGGGCTTAACCATAGAGGACATCTCTCTAGAGTGTGATCAGGATACATATACTCTCTCTTGAATAATTAGCATTAACTAGAACAATTTTATCACAATAAACATTTAGAATTATAGTGGTTTTATTTATATTTTTTGGTTACATAGATTTTTTGTTTTATTATTTATAATATCATCACATCAATAATATAGTTTACCTTCCAAATTTTATGGGACTCAACTAAAAATAAGTAACTTTTCTGAGAATAGGTATATGTGTAATTTTATATGAATTGAACCCCTAATTGTGCTGAAGAAGACTGGGAATACAGAGTGGTGTCTTTATGTATGGTAGACTGGTAGCTGTAGATTTATTTATTTTTTAACTTTTTTTCATATTTTCTTTCTCTGCAGAGCAAAACGTGCTGAAACAAGCTAATCTAATCATCAACAACCAGATATATGCTTTTAAACTCTACTGAACTGTTTTTTTTTTAGCCAAATCATACATCCCAGAATCCACATTGCCAATTGTTTCTTTCCTGGGGCTCAAGAAAAATATAAAATGCCATGAAAAATGTTCCTTTTATTTTAGATTAGGACTACATGTAAATAAGGACAAAAATATGTCATATGCCAGTTATACCAAGTATAAAACAATATTTGCAACCTGCTTTCTTTTCTCTGGTTCTTGTAGGTTAACCTTAATAGATTATAAATCAAGTGGTAATGTCTCCTTCCAGAATAATATCAACAATACCCCCTACAACAATAATTACAATACATAGAATATAGGCAGGTAGAGTAACATGACATGCGTGTTTATCAGTTATAAAGCCTGAAAAGTTTACTATACAGAGGTATAATGAGAGTAAAAATGAGTTATAGTCACCAGTATCAGTATTCTTCACGTTCCTGGTCCTTTATCGGTCGGTAAAGTCACAGGAGAAGTGATTCTAAAAAATGTCCTGTTAAAAAAGA
>NC_092864.1:69074999-69076444 GCF_032062135.1 Pyxicephalus adspersus | reverse complement strand
ATATATATATATATATTATACAATGTGAAAGTGACACTCTCATAATGATCTCAAACACACTTTCACACACAAAAGGAATGATTTAAAAAGAAGAAATAAACATGTAAGTTTGGCCTAGTCAAAGCCCCGACTTGAATCCCAATAAAATGTTGTGGGGACATTGGAAACATGCAGATCATGGGACGAAACTAATTAAATGCAGAACTCCCACATGACAAGGAAATACCAGCTTCTAAAAGTCTACATATACTTATTTTTTCAAAGGAACTATTGGATTTACTTAAGTTTTATGCTTTAAAGCATTTTCAAATTACCTGTTTTGAAATGTGCCCCTTTAAAATGCTAAATTACGCTGGTAGACAAATCACAAAGATAACTAGGTATAACTGAGTACACTAACAGACTCCCATGGGGTTCTGGCAGGCTTACAGTGCAATATTCACATTATGCTTGCAACAAGGGTAAATATCAAGGCTGTAAGTCTGTTGTCAGGGAAACCCGAGGGCAGCTTTTCCATTAGCAGTCCCACCCATGACACCATTGAAATTTTTTACATTAGTTGCAAGCTTGAAAGAGTATTGTTTTAATGCTCGAAGCACACAGATGAGGTTCTGGAGCAAAGAAATCAGGGACTGTGTGTAATTTGTAGATGAACCTCAAAGTGGACCTAAAATCACATTTTCAATTTGGGTTTTTAGAGGATGTAAACCTAAGTTATACTGATCTGTCTGAATTTTACTTTGGTTTAAAACTTCCAAACCCCCTAAACTGTCAAAAAACTGCTCTGACCCTCCTGCGGTGGCAATGAAGAGGAGGCTGCAAAGGCTCATGGGAGATTGGCATCACCATTAAGAGGAGAAAAAACACTAAACTTTCTGACCAATCAGAGCAGTGGGAGTGTTTTGGAACTATTCCCACTCCCCTGATTGTTCATGTGAAGATGTCACTCTCTAGCATCACCACTGTCTGCCTATAACGGATGCAGGAGGGTGGGGGAAGGGGGTGTCAGCTCAGCTCCTCAGCAGGGGGACTCCCAACCTGTGTGGATGTTTTTTTGGGGGGGTCACTGGTTGGTCCCGGAGCCAGATCACCCAGAGATAAAAGTCCCCCTTTTCTATCCCCTTTTACCACTTTCTGTGTCTGTATCCCATGGTATTATAGGGCTAAATAGGTAAAGTGTAAGGATCTGATAGTCACGTTACATTTTCAGGACCCTCTACACAAAATTAACTCACAGGAAGTATGAAAGATACAAAGCTAAGCTATCATACAGTGCTGGTCGGTCATATATTGTTTCCAGCTCACCATTACTGTACCAAGGAGCAGAAACTGCACCATACAATGCCTCCTGTCAGTTATAGGGGGCTGCTAACCTTCTTTATACCCCAAAATCTCTGCAATGGATACTTCCAGAGAAATGCAATTCATGTGTCAGATAGCCAAGG
>NC_092864.1:69072466-69073726 GCF_032062135.1 Pyxicephalus adspersus | reverse complement strand
CTGTGCGCGCGGACATAGCTGATTGTGATGTCATTAAACACGCCCATTCAGCTGGTATGGCTTTATTTATAGGACACCCTTTCTACCGTAAGCGCCCGCCCACCGTCGTTCATTTGACAGCTCTATGGAGAAGTAAATGTCTTGTCCAATCACAGCTCTGCTCTCATGTAAAGTGTTCGGATGATAGAAGAGGGGCGGGGTTTGTGTGCCAATGTGTTCTCCACGTGTGTTGTTAATTATCTAGTGATATTCAGCAGAAATAGGGAGAAGGTAAGAAATACCCAGAGCTGCTCATGTAATGTAGATAGGTGAATGATTGTATCTATAGCTCTCCTAATATGTACAATATACATGATTTACCTAGACACAAAATAGAATCACTACATTGTACATTACAGTGGCCATACTTTGTTCAGTTATATCATGCTGAGATTGCAGGAATATATTAAATCATTGCAGCCTGTGGGGGTTACATCATCCATTGGCATCATTAAAGAGGAACTAAACTGAAAACTAACAGAAAAAATACACTTACAGTCTGATCCATCCGGGCTGTCCTGCATCGGGCCCCGTGTCGTCCGGGTGCCGCCATATTCTCTTCTTCCTGTACTTCATCCTACGTCACCAGACCCAGGCGCGAGATCAGGTGACGTAGGATGAAAGAAAAATTACCGATCTCACTGCGCATGTGTAAGATCAGCAAATTTTTCTATTTGCATGAAAAGGCTCCTTGTGCTCATGTCCGAGATGTTTGAGCATGCGCAGAGGGAGCAGCCATGAGCCTCCCGGGATGCGTGAGGTAGGTATCCTGCTAGACTTTGCCCTCAAATTCATTCTCAATCAAAAATTAGGGGGCGGTGATGCACTTTTTTTTTTTTAAAACAGAATTTTTACCTTACATAAAAGCGTTGTCTAAAGTGTAAAGTGAACATTCTGAGTTTAGTTACGCTTTAAGATGAATGAATACACATAAAGAAGTCCTGGGGAGGATGATGATGAAGGAGATCAGAGATGTTGTAGTTCAAGGTTCTCTTGTCCCTGTGGTTATGCAGAAGTTACTCCAGAAAAGCATACGTATAAAAGAAGACAGAAGTATATATTTCATATTTATTGCTCATGCCAGCACAGGCCGCTCTGATCCTAACGCCGCATACACACGCCAATTATAGTCGTTGGAAAGAATCTTTCACAATCCTATCCAGTGACTAAGGACTACACGATGCATGAAGGAGTTCTGTACATACAGCACCATTCTGCTCT
>NC_092864.1:69070506-69071993 GCF_032062135.1 Pyxicephalus adspersus | reverse complement strand
GCCTGTTGGTAAGGTGAACAGCAGTCAGCATTACCACTGGCTGATAGTTTATAGTGGCAGATCTGCCAATGGACCACATTAGGGCTACCAATGCACCTGGCTGCTCTTTGTTCCTCTCCTGTGCTATCAAATAAGCTGGCTGCCTTTTGTTCCTCACTTGGGCTACCAATGCAACTGGCTGCTTTTTGTTCCTCGTCTGGACATCCAATGCTCTGGCTGTCTTTCTAACCACATCTCGGCTAAAAAATGCACCTGGCGGCCCTTTGTTCCTCATTTGGGCTACCAATGCACCTGTCTGCTCTTTGTTCCTCATCCGGACAATGTCTTCCCTTTGCAACCACATCTGGGGTGCCAATGCACCTGGCTGACCTTTGTTCCTCACCTGGGCTACCAATGCAGTTGGCTGCCATTTGTTCCTTACCTGGGCTACCAATGCAACTGTCTGCTTTTTGTTCCTCATCTGGACTGCCAATGTGCCTGGCTGCCTTTCTAACCACTTCTGGGCTAGCAATTCACCTGGATGCCCTTTGCACCTCATCAAGCCTGCTAATGCACCTGGCTGCCTTGTACTTCATCTGGGCTACCAATGCAACTGGCTGCTCTTTATTCCTCATCTAGTCTACCAACACATCTAGCTGCTCTTTGTTCCTCATCTGAACTACCAATGTGCCTGGCTGCCTTTCTAATCGCTTCTGGGCTAGCAACTCACCTGGATGCCCTTTGCACCTCATCTAGCCTACCAATGGACCTGGCTGCCTTTCTAACTACATCTGGGCTGCCAATGCATCTGGCGTTTCTTTGTTCTTCATCTGGGCTACCAATGCACCTGGCTGCCCGTAGAGTAAAACAAATATATCTGACTACAAATACTCCTTGCTACCACACCACAGGACTAAACCCCCATAAATATGAAGACCCCCCAACCCCATGTTCCTTATTATTCATCCAAGCTTTCTCCTTTGCATATGAGATGTCAGATTTGTCTCACACCTCTGGGTGGAAATGTTATCAGCTCTGCTGTGTCCAGGGGGGGCAGCCATTGGTGTCACAAGGCCAGACTATTTCCTGTCCTGAACACTAGGGGGCACTTTGCAGCAGATTTTAGGCAGTTGTTATCTTTTTCCAAGTACCGGTATATAAATATATAATGTCACATGCTGAAATCACTTTATTGAAAGTGTTTTATAGAAATCATTTAGTTTGTTCTTGAGAATTCTCAGTGCATTCAGGGACAATGCTCCATCCATTTCTGCCATATTTAATCCTAATGCAAGTTATCAAGATTCATTAATCACGCTCAATTATGATCAACATTTTTGCTCAATTTGATTTAGAATAAGCACCACACTTGCAAATATCCAACAGCTTTGTCTGCAACCAACTGACAGTGGTTCCCTGGCCTGCAACTACATCATTCTATTTTATGTCCATCATTGCAAGGGTCCTATTGGTTTGCACCTCTTTATCCAGGCGTCTCCATTATTATT
>NC_092864.1:69038264-69069702 GCF_032062135.1 Pyxicephalus adspersus | reverse complement strand
TATTAACTGGGCGTTCAAGAAGTTTGGAGACATATGGGAGAAGGGAGATAGAACGGTAGTTGGAGGGTAGGGAGGGGTCCAGTGAGGGTTTCTTTAGGATAGGGAGAATTAAAGCATGTATGAAAGCTGAGGGGTATTTACCAGTAGAAAGGAAGAGATTGAATAGTTCGGTTAGGGCAGGGGCCAGGGTGGAGGAATGGGCACGGAGTAGATCAGGGGGAATTAGGTCAAGTGGACAGATAGTAGACGGAGATGATGAGAAAAGAGACTTCATCCAGGGTAATAGGACTGAGGGAGGCCAGTGATGATTTACAGGTGGAAGGGGTGGATATGGTTGGAGTAGCCCGGTGAGCAGATAAGTCATGTTTAATGTGGATTTTTTTATATTTAACCCCCCTAGCGGTAATTCCGAGTAAGACTCGGGGTGGATTTTAACTAAAAAAAAAAAACATCTACCTTGCTCTGTCGCTTTCCCCCGGCGTCCTGCTGGTCCCCGCAGGGGACATGTCCTGCTCCTCCGATCTGCAGCCGCAAAGTGCAGAGACAAGATTTACGGGGTTTACCGGTAACGTCGGTGTATGCGTCGGTGCGGGCGGGAGGATCGTCTGGAGATTCAAATAATTTTGTATTTGATTCAATACAAAATAGCTGTATTGAGTCCATACAAATAAATATTCATTATATATATATATATATATATATATATATAATTATATTATATATATATATAATTATATATTTTATATATGCTACTATACAGTTACATTACATGTTTAAATTATTTTTTTTTTTAACAGATTTTTGAGTTTTGTTATTTAAAGTTTTTTGCATGGAAATTTGAACGGAATTAGACCGCTAGGGAGGTTAAGGTATGTTGCTGTGTCTTGAACATGTTCCCTTTATGTTTACCTAGATACATCTGTATGGACGTTACAGAGAATACATTGCGTGATGCATTCCAGCGTTACTTTTTATGTGGAAGACAGATTAGCACCTTTCCATGGCAGGTAAAAAAAATGCATAAAATATAGCATAAAGAAAATAAAAAAAGGGGCTTTCTGGCATATAAAAAGTACTGGTTATAGGAAATCAATAGAATGACTAGTGAATAAAAAAGAAAATTATGACCCATTGAATGCTATACATAGGTTATTACTGCACCATATAAAGGTTTTAGTATAATCTGCTTATGATAAAGATGATAAAGATGTTTGTTATATAATGGCAGCTGAATTTTAGTATGTTTAAAAGAATTTATGTAAGTCTTTGGGTGCCAGTTGTCTATATTGACCACATCCTGCACCTTATGTTGCATCACATAGTTGTAGCACTGGAAAAGAACATGCACAGAGTCAAATTTAGGTGTAATGAAAGCCAAAGCATTTTGTTGTCAGAAAATGATGTGAAATCTCAGGAAGATTTCTCCTTTGTCATCAGAGAAAAGGAGAAATCTTCCAATAAAAAGGGGAAGAGGAGAAATCTTCCAATGGGAATACTTTTTATGGTGCGCAAGGCTCCAATAAAAGGATTTACTTTGTGTTTCCTGGACAGGAGGTGAATGTAAATCAGCCCACCATTCTTGTATCACTTTTCCCTCAGCTCAATTGATTGCATTAGGAAGAAATGGAACAATTAGAAGCAATGGACTTTCTTATCTCTATGCATTTTGTTTAAACTAATAAATGGTGCAGACTGAAGGACATCATATTCTATATACACAAACCATTGTGAATTGGCATGGCAGTTAATGGCTATTGAAATTTTCAAATAATGTTTAACAAGTACTTTCCCTGTGATGTTGTATCCTTTTTTCAACAATAAATGTGTACTGTAGTCTTCTTCATGGAAAAATAAGACATCCCCCTGAAAATAAGACCTAGGGCATATTTTGGCATTTCATAAAAATCTAAGACAGTGCCTTATTATAGGGGAAACAGGGTATAAAGTCAGCAGTGGCCCTGATTTATCACCTTAAGGATGAAACATTCCTTAGTAAAGTTCTCCGTTGTGTATCTAAACAAATCATTCTTAAGCTATTTACACACTTATTTTTGCCAATGTCGACAATATTCAGGCGCAAATTTAGCATGCATTTTGTGGTTGCTAAAGAATACATTCATACATCATTCCCTTTATTTATTACAATATATATGCAGGAAAAATATATATATATTTTTTTTCTAGACTGTTAATCATCCTTTGTGTCGAAGATACCCTCCTTCGTTGCAGTACAGAAGATTATTCCTATTGGAATTGATTAAAAAGGTAATTCTCTGTAAATTAACTAACTGTAAATTAAGTAACTGCATTGTATAAATATATTACAATATTTCGGGTATTGGCTTTTGTTTTTTATTCCAAAATATATTACCAGTTACATAAACCACATACAGTGTGTATTGTGATAGCTTGCTTGTTAGTGGCAGACTTTACATTTGCTTTAGCTGTACACGTATGTTATTTTGGACATAACATTGGGGTATAACTGAAAAGTTTAAATAATCTTGGTTCTGGTGGCTAGAAATGCCATGTGTTTGGTGTGGGGGTGCAGATATATAGTGATTATCAATGCCTCTAATAATGCCTGGGATTGCATTGTGACAAATCATTGGCTACCTAAACAGACTGGTTGAATAGAATTACCAATTTTTGGCAGGTAAACGGTTAAAAATATCAATATTCTTTATAAATTCTTTAGAGTCCTGTTGTAAAGCAGAATTAAATTATTTATACTTTTTCTACCTGCAGCATGAGAATACTAAAGCAGAACCTCAAGATGAATTATATGACGCACTTGCTGAAGTCTTAAACGCAGGAGAGACTACAAAATGCTACAAAAGTTACCTTCTAGTATGTGTTTTTTTTCTAATAAGGTTAGAATTGCTGATGTTTTTTTTTAGAGTAGATTTAAACAAAACAAAACAAAAAAATCTGCGGTAGAATAGGCCTGTATCTCATGTTCTCACTTACCCTCATAGTGTTGGTAATACTACTAACTTTATGATAATCAATAGAATATAAAAACATTTTTACAGTCGAATACTGTGTTTTTCGGGTCAGGTTTATCCAAAATCGAACAGCCATATTTTGGTGGAATATAAGGACAACCCGAATTCGAACACCAACACTACCTATGACCAGTGTTCTCCCCAGCCCCTTCTAGCTGGGAGCACCACACGGAACTCTTCAGTAACCATCCGGCTGTTTTTGTGTGGTTACTGAAGAGTTGGGTTGCAATACACGGGCTGCCACCTGCCTACAATTTCTTCCCAGCCATCTTTAAAAAAGTTCTCAGTTAATATTATAATTATTATTATTAATAAACAGGATTTATATAGCACCAACATATTACGCAGTGCTGTACAATAAATAGGTTGAACACTGTATGACTAAATGGTTTAAAATATAACGCTTCCATGCATTTTGAATGCGCTATCTGAAAACAATGACAGATTATTTCTTTTACAGCCATCAGGGAGCTATGTAACACTATGGGAAAACCCAGCAATAATCTCAGAAGGAACTACAGGCTTAGTGACATGGGAAGCAGCTCTCTTCTTAGCAGAATGGGCTATTGAAAATGTTGATATCTTCAGAAATCGGTAATATTTGTTTCTATGCTCTTACTTTCTTGTTTAAAGAACTACAGTTATACTTGAGAACTACTTGTTAAAGTTCTACAAGTTCACAAAACTTCATGATTCCTAAAATTTCTGACTTTCCCTAATATGATGCTCTACAAGCTCTGCTACTTGTATGATTATAGATAATATCAAGCTGTTCAGAATGGCTACCAAACTGCCATGATGTTACCGATTCCTCATGCCAGTGGAGACGTTACAAGTATCTCCTACCTGTGGTAGCTCTGTGAAGAATCCCTATTTAATGTACAGCGCTGTGTAATATGTTGGCGCTATATAAATCCTGTTTAATAATAATAATAGGACACAGTGAGTTATATAGTACTGCTCATTGCAACATACCATAAAATTTGCAGGTGCTCGTTCTTTAAGAACCTGTGCTGCTGTACGAGTGACTAGCAAAGCGCTGGCTGCTGTGTGGGATCGTTTTATAAACCTAGCCTTAAGGTATTCTGTTAGGATCTGTGATACCTCCAGTGATTGTCACCAGAAGGTGCTTTCGAAGCTTAGGGAAAATATTGACTTAAATGGCTTTGTGCTTGCTGATGGAGATGAATACATGAACAACCGTGGAGGGGTAAAAGAGTCAGACGATGTTCAGCTGTCCGTTTTAGAACTGGATTGGGAGTCTATTACAGGACAACAACTTTCACACATTGATGTTGATCTAATAGTTGCAGCAGGTAAGGCAATATTGTGCTAAAAATTGAAGAAAATGAAACACAAACTGTAAAAACTGATTTAAATACATAGAAATGTATATCATTCTTTTGTAAGAAAAATATTCTTGATATATACAGTAATCTGGTGAAAATGACAAGCATTTAAAAAACACATTCTAAATAATCATGTTATGAATTCAATTAGGGCCCACAATGTCCTGTCCTGGTACTGTGCAGTGATATCTCAAATAATCTAATTAGCTCTATTTGTCTCCAATGCCTAAACAAAGTTGCAAAGTTGTTTTTTTTTAAAGAGGTAGATAAAGGCATCGGGCCTGATTTAATAAAGCTCGGTGAACTTGGGTGATCCGGTGTGTTGTGCTGATGTAAATGTATTCAATACATGTTAACATTAAGCATAAATCCTGTGCTGAATAATGGGCAACATGTAAGGCGTGATTTGTGCAAAAAATTACAAGATTGTAAAAAACAATAAGCATAATAAAAAATAACCTTTCAATTGTTTATGCCAGGAATGTAATTTTTAGTGTCTATATATGGGACAATATAGAAAAATAAAATGTATATTTTTTACAGTACAGTAACACAATTTTTTAAAACTGATCAAAAGTATGTTTAATGTATTTTTCTTTTATTATTAATATTTTTATTAATATTGTGTATAGATTGCATTGAAAATAAAATACCATGAACCTGTGTGTTATATGGAGCCGTTGTCTGGCAGATCAACTTAGAAATAGGGCTTTCTGGCATCTCATTCTACTCTCTAAAAGAGGTCATGGCTGAGATCCTACCGGCCCCAAATCACATACAGACAACTGTGTGATTCCTGTATCGGGGCAGAAATAAAGATAGTAGGACAGCATCCTAGTTGCAAAGCAGAAACTACTTATGGAAGGAAGGCATATACTTTAACACTTTATTGTCCCTGTAAGATAAGGCTGTAGATTAGCCACCTACATAGACTAGGTGATAGCAAGAAAAACATCCTTGTGTCCAGTTCAGAGATAGAAATGTTTCTGTACAGGCTCAATAGAGAGGTTCTTAAGCTATGTACACACGTCCAATAGTTCTAGCCCGATAATCAGCTCAGGGCCGATATCGGACAAGAATTTGGCGTGTGCACAGTGCCCGTCTTCCATCGTCCGAACGACCATCCTGGTGGATCCACGGACGAAGAACGATCCTAATGCAAGGGAAGGGGGAGAGCGAGCAGCAGGGTGCAGCTCCATCGTTCTCCGCCTACCCTCTCCTTAGAGCAGAACGGTGCTGTATGTACAACACTTGTTCATGCATCGGTGCAGTCCTTAGTCGTTGGAAAGGATCGTGAAAGATCCTTTCCAACGACTATAATTGCACGTGTGTATGCAGCTTTAGTGCAGAAAAGTCAAAATTCAATTCCAGCGGAGGAACAGGTGACTTGAATGAGCAGCCAAATGGAAGATTACTAGAACGAACGTCCTAATCAGACCATTAGACTGCAAGAAAGCCATAGAAGAAATCTGAACCTTGATGTTAATGGGCTAGGTGTTAGTCCAGAACCAACTGTGAAAAGGAAAGAATCCATCCCATGGACCAACTCCTGAGGTTGACATATGCCTTATGCATCTTGTAACAATACATTCCACAATGTTGCTATTTCTCAACAGCTCAGGTGTTAAGTGACAGAGGCATTGTGTAATCTTTTATTCTTCGGCTGGTAATAACAAGATCAATTGTTGCTTTCTGGCTTGAATGGACATCAGATGTGTATTTACACACGCATTGATCTGGATGTGTTTTCCAAAGCTTCCTGCTTATCAGATTCCTTAAACCCAGTGACAGAGAAGCAGGTAGCTTTGGACAACACATCCAGATCAATAGGTGTGTAAATACATATCTGATGTCCACTCAAGCCAGAAAGTTGCTGGAAGCAACAATTGATCTTGGTATTATTACCTGCCAAAGCTGGAATGTGTTGATCAAGCTATCTAGACATCTGAAGCTTATTTCACTGTCATATTGAAAAAAGAACCAAGGCCACGGCCTGTAGTGGTGGAAGTGACAAGGTATTCTCCTTCCTTCAGGGTAGTGGGCGCTGCTTTAATAAGAGCCAAAACAGTTTGTCTTTGTTCAGGGGAATGGTGGCAGCTTACAACTCTTCAGAATGCTCTTTACCACATGGATTTACCAGTCAGATAAAGGATCAGATCCCTATTTAATGTACAGCTCTGCGTATTATGTTGGCCCTATATAAATCCTGGTAATTATTATTAATAATCAGTGCTAAACTGACAAGAAGCAGCCAGGACTCCAAGGAGGCCAGATCCAGACACTACTGGACCTGTAGTAAATCAATGCCACCTGTAAGGCCAGGGTCAGAGATCAGAAAATATTCTGAGACATAAATTCCCTATATGAGCTGTAGAAAAACGGTATGTAGGTAGGAAAGCACTGCGAGCTGGAGGCTGACACAAAAACCAGGAGGTAACTAACTTCTCAGCTTAAGTTGTTACTACTTTCAAGAGGGTGTGTTGCTTGCAGAACCAGATTCATCAGCAGTGTTCTCCCTAGCACCATTTAGCTGGGCGCACCACCCGGCACTTTTCAGTAACCACCCAGCTGGATAATACAAGGGCTGCTACCTGCCGAAAAAACTGATAACTACATGGATTGTAATAATTTCACTGATATTTGAATATGCATGTTAAAATAGATCAGATTAGGGAAACAATGGTATCAATGTGGTAACGTTTAAAATCTATATATTTATAAAAATGTTGTTTAGAATTATAAATACTCATGAAAGTCATTTTTGCTTATTACATATACACACGCCACAGCTTTGCATTGCTACACAGTACCTATGCACGGAGCTAAATAAAATCTAGTTTATTAGCTATTTTTGCATTAAAACAACTACTACCTGTCAAAAAGAAAGACAATTGCAGCTTGATACAGGATAATGAGGGCTCACCTACAACTTTAAGTGTCAATAAAAAAATAAGAGCTCTCTGGCTGTCTGGGGGGTAAAGCATAAAGTAAAATGGCTTTTATTTAATCATTTAGCTTTTTATTTTGCCTGGATTAAGGCTTTAAGAGCTGCAAAAGTAACTCCAATTGTAAACGTACTGAAATCCAGCTAAGCACTAATACAACAACCTTTTACACTGGTTTTTTGGATGTGTGACCCCTGTTACTCACTGAGACTGTTCAGCATGGAATAGGAGTACATTGAGGCAGTTTCTAGCCGTAGGTAAGTCACCTGGAGAACAAAGGCTGCAACAGTTTTACCTGCAATCAACTTCTGAAAAAAGTCCAGCCAAAAGCTTTATGGCATGGTGGACAGTCCACTCTGTGCCAAAACAGTGCACCCTTTGTCATTGGGTGGATGCAAAAGTTTACAGAAAGATTATAACCGACTTGCCCTAACAAGCCCCCACACCCCCATAACCAAATAAATTGCACAAAATGCTAAATACCCAGATACTACTATACTATACAGGCAAATGTTGATCCTATTAGCTGAACAAAGTATATACTTCTAACAGGTAGGACTATTTGTATTATAGTGAACCTCTATTTCGTCTTTATTTTCTCCCTAAAGATAGCAGTGGACTTCCTAGCATGTAAGGGTGCTGAGAGAGATCAATGCTCTACTGACTCCAGGACTTCTATGGGCCTGGAATATAGGAAAAAGGTTGGCGCTAAAGGTAATTTTTTTTAAAGTAAAGTTAAGATTTAATGTATAAATTTATCTGCCTGTATCTCCAGATATAATGTCCAGATATATTTGTCCCCCACACCGCTATCATTTGACTTTATAAATTGCCATAGGATCTGTATGGAATTAGGAGTTTTTTTACGGGTATATTGATCCTGACACTCAGTGACAATAATAACAGTATGATTTGACTTGATGAAACAAAAGAACATCTTATTAAACACCGAACATTGTTCAACCAGCAATCTACAAAAGATAGGTGAATTGTCCTACCGAAATTTGGTGTTTTGTTGCCTGCTGCACAGCCAAGAATGTAAAGCAGGTGTGTCAAATTCAAATCACATAACTGGCCAAAATCTAAAACACAGGCTAAGTGGCAGGTGGAACTATTTATTAACATACATAGTGTTAGAAGAAGTATAGATCCTTCCTCACCCTGAGACACCATATCACAGCCATCCTCGTGCATTAATCATGTTCTGATAATAATAACACGTTTGTCTTTGTGAAGCATGAACATATATTCGCTTTCCCATCTTTCATTATGTCACATTGCTAATGTATCATCCCACTGAGATTCCATACCTGGAGCAGCAGCAGCATACTACTGGCAGCAGGATCGGGACTCTGGCACAGCCGTGCTTAGTGCTGGGTCCCGGCAGGTGTGTAAAGAAGCGTGATCAGGCACTTGTGTGGGCCGACCCTGCTTCTAACTGGCTCCCGCCTGCAAATGTCAGGCGCTTGGATGCCTTATTGTCACCATGGGCCACATACCATATCTGTAGCACCAGTGACACCTCTTTGACCCAGCCTGAGTTCACAATAATGTAGCTAAGGCCATCTCTAGGTTCACCTCAGCAGAATAATTTTACCCTGTTTAAACATTTGCATTTTGTGAGGTGCACTACTGAAAAGACTGGCCACAACTGCTGGATTTCCCTTTCTTAGTCTGAGATGTGATTGATAATAACACAATCTGAGAAAAATTAGTTTAGTTGTGTTATCTAAAAAATAAGTTTTAAGCACAACTTAAATAATTTAAGTTAAGTTAATTAATAACAATTAATAATAACTGAATTTAAGTTAATTAATTTTCTGAATTCCACAGTTGGTTCAAAATATTTTCTGTCTGGCTCTATTCCCTCCAGCAATTGTTTTCTGTCACTAGAGGGGTCATATTGTGGATTTAGGGAATACAGGGTGTCACTGGGGTGTCCTGCCCTCACAGGTAAACTAGGCACTGAGATGACCTAAAGACGTTTGGACATGTACTTCAGAATATATGTGCCAGTGGGAGGAACCACAGAATGTGATGGGGGCAGCAGATTAACGCATTTTAATTGTCAAAAACCAAAAGTGCAACAACACTGTAATGTTTTAAAACTCAGGTATAGTTTACTTATATAGCATTGCCTTTAACAAATGAACATGAACATATATTTTATTAAATAATATACATGTATTTATTCAAACCTAAAATATGTGTTTTTTACCTTTAGCTGTTCAGCGAGTTCTTTAGAATCTTCAAAAATGAGTCCATTTTCTTTATGTTTCACCAGTTCAGGTAAACTGTAAATACAAATTATAATAAATTACTTACTACTTATATGGATTTATTAGTTTATTGATCTCCAAAGGGTAAAACTATGGAAATAATTCAATAACCGCTTAAGATTTACAGTGTTAGCAAATTTTATTTGATTATGTGCCACGCTCCCCGCCTTTGCAACCTCCGAGTGTCACCTGTATGACAAAATATTACCAAACTCACACCTAAACTGCAAGCATGTAGGTAGGATGTTATCTGGTGTCGACTGGAACACAGACAATCCCATAGAGATGGGTTTACTATGCTACTGAACAAACTATTTTCATTTAATTTCTCCACAGAAATCATGAACTCTGCAGTTTTTAATGTGGACGGTGAACAAACACCACGCACACTGTATGTGCACATTACCGAATCAACTGTTCCATGAAATACATTAGTAGTATAATTAAGTGGCTGAAGTAAAACATAAATACAACAGTAAATAATTAATGTATTTTATGGTAACCTAGCAAAAGCAAATTGTGATTAGGGAAATTTAACAGTACTAGGCTAAGATAAATTCTAGGAGAGTTATATAGGGTTACAGATAACAATGTCAGCAAGAAAAGTTTGTGAACTTGAGTGGAGGACTCAGGATATCATGACAAAGTCAGGAATATCATGACAGAACAAATGAACATAGGCACATGAGAATACAGGACAATAGTAGACACCCACAGATTTGTAGTCTGGGCAGCTCCCTTTTGGATGGCCTAGAAACATTTAGCTTTCTCTCTCTCTCTTAATATTAGAGGAGAGTCCTCTTTGTTCAAATGGCAAGTAAGGGTTCAAAACCTTAGGCATAGTGAAGAGTGGGAACAGGCAAGTTTACAGACACAGGACCTATACTTAGCCTAAACAATCTAAAAATTGACAAACTGGAAATGAGAATGAATGAAAGTGCAGGACAATAAAAAACAGATACAAAAGGTAAGAGGTTACAGGATATGACATAAGCCCAGAAAAAGCAATAACTCGGGAAAAAGTGGAGAAAGAAAGAATAAAGTACTCACAACAAAGTTTGGGGGTGCAGACACAATACAGCAAATGCCAAGTAAAAGGTAAGTGATTCAGACAACAACGACAGATGAAAAAAATGAAGAGCAAGCTGGAAACACAGACAAAGCAGGCAGTAGAGGGGAAACCAGTAGAAGTGCAAATAGTACAAATATCAGGAAACATGGAATAAACACAGAAAGGAAAATGAGAAAAACAGGAAAATGTTCAGGGTTCTCCCCAAGCCCTTTTAGCTGGGCGCACCACCCAGCACTTTTCAGCACCCACAGGCTGTTTTTAGGTGGTTACTAAAGAGTTTGGTCACAATACAGGGGGTGCCACCCACCTACAATTTCTTCCCACCCGGCTTAAAAAAATTTGTGGGTTGAGCACTGATGTTTGTACCAAAATAAATGAAACCCACGGGGTTAATTGTCAATGCAGGGTTGTTATTCATAAAGGAATCAAAAGGCTGGGAACATCTTATCTTGTGTAAATTCTGCTAAAACTTAAGCCAGCAACTTTAAAGTGAATCCATATATATCCATCTCTAGTTAGAGAATATATATAATTTTAGTAACTAATTGACAACAGTATATTGAATTAACTTTTTTGTTTTTGCTTTAGATTACTAAAAAGCTATAAGAGATTTTCTGGGGAATCACCCCAATCAGAACTAATTGCTATTACTTTTTAGCTCAGAGAGTCTGTATAGCATTTCCCATAGCAAGCTGTGGTTTATGGTATCTTTGTGCTTTTATTATTACCATTTAAAATTTACTGCACACACAGGAAGGCAACAGCCAAACATATCAACAACTTTCATAGGAAGGTCCAAACCACTAGACGACTTGTGGAGGCAGACTCCTAGGTCAGCTGATCCTACAGTAACAAAAAAAAAAAATAAGACAAACAATTCCACCTATATCGGCTTTTTGCATTATTCTTGGATAATACATGAAACAAAAACGTATCACACATTCAATGTAAATGTTTGTATTTAAGCTTCCCCTGCTGATTTTTTTAAATCAGTTTTCATTGTGCTGGTACCCTTGTCATTACTGGCACTGTACGGTAGCATGAGGGGGTACTTGGAGCCCACTAAAGTTGAACAAGTAGTAAATATCCTCCAAAATGAAACATCCATATATGTAGTCACATAGCAACAGCATTCTCAAGAGCATGGAGAAGATACATGGAGCCGTCACAAAATAACCAGCAACAGGAATAGTTTTTGTGTGAGGGGAAACAGGAGGAGCGCTATACCACAGAGCCCAACAAAATACCCTTTGGAGGGTGATTGGTCTGTCACAGACTTTAGTGGATGAGGGTGGCATGTGAGCCGAACATCCAGTAATGGGACCTGTGCTTACCACTCAGCACTGTGCACCTTGCATTTGCCAGGGAACCTTAGAATTGGCAAGATAACCACTGGCATCCTGCACCATTCACAGATCAAAGCAGGTTCACAATAAGCACATGTGACAGACGAGAAAGTCTGGGGGCACCACGGTGAAAATGAAAATTGCACAGACCTCTACGTGCCAGTAATGGGACTCTGACTACCGATAGGTGCAGGGATGAAATCCTCAGACCCATTGGCTCCGATTTATTAAAGTTCTCCAAGGCTGGAAAGAATACACTTTCATCAGTGAAGTTGGGTGATCAAGCAAACCTTGAATGGATCTGGTCCAGGATTGAAAACATTTGCTAACAAATAGCTAATGACTTTTAGGAAATCCATTAAGCCGGTAATTTTAGTGGTCCACAGGACCAAAAAGGTTGGGGATGGCTGTGCTAGATCACTCAACTTCACCAATGAAAGTGTATCCTTTCCAGCCTTGGAGTGCTTTAATAAATTAGGGCCAAAGAATAAAAACGATGTATGCAGTTTGATTTGAGGGCATTTCAGAAACCTTTATCTACAGACACATTTTAAAGGGTGAAAAAAATACAACTAGTAATCGTAAAATGCAACTATGTTGTTTATTTTAACATTCAACAATCTACATTGTACATTTGTCTATAAAAAGTAAAGAAATTTGTAGGCTGACTTAGAAATTTGTACGTCTCTTGAAAATGTTATCTTCATTGTTGTTATGCCATTGTTTTTTGCATCAATGACCCAAAATTAGTTTCTTTGCAACATATTTGAATGCTAGGCCAGGGCTGTCCAATTCCAGCCCTCAAGGGTCAAGATTGCCACACATTTTTAGTATTTAACAGATAGTAATTTAGTAAGGTGTGGCTAACAAAGGGTCAGAAAATGTTTGTGGCCCTAGAGTTAGAGCACAAACTGGCATTCTGTAATAAGAAAATGTAAACAATACTTGTTGTCTTACCAAGTAAAACAGGATAGTCTTCAGCTTCCAACCAAGGTGTACATATATGGATATTCTGAAGCTGCAACTCTTTTATTAACTTACAGTAATATTCCTTCAAAGGACCTTTCCCTGTTGATAAACAGAAAAGAAAACATGAATGGTAAAACCTAATCGGAGTAGTGTTTGGAAAGTATGATTTTTTAAGCACAACTAAGGAACATACAGTCTGCAGAATTATATCTTGTCTAGGCCAAGTATCTTTATGTGTTCCATGGGTGGCTGCAATGCCAGATGGTAGTAGCATTATTCTCAAATACCCTATCTTCTTTAATAGCACCCTAAAAGCAGATTAAAACATAATCACCAAAATTTCATGTAAGCTTTAAATTTTAATGCACTGTTTGTTTGTGTTTTTATATAAACATAAATATGCTGACATTAATAACATAATACCTGACAATTATGCCATGAAAGTCCTTGTTAAGGCATTACAGTTATGGGGGGACGACTGTCTACTCAAAGTTTGTCTGTGCTGTCCCTCACATGAGCTTCTGTTAGAGAATATAGCCAAACCTACAGCAAGTGCATGTAGAAAGGAAGCGACTAAAAACCTTGAAAAAGGGTAAAACAGTATTTTATGGGGAAAAAGGAAAAAAAGGATTACTTACATAGTTTTCCTTTTCTGATAAGATCCACGACAGTACATGAGGGGTTATCCCTTTCCATTCCCACTATCAGGACCTAACTAGATAAATTCACGGCGTTTCATACACCTAGTGTTTTGTAACTAGCCCTCCTCAAAAACTAGGAGTAGGTATTTATATATGCTGACATGAAATAAATGATTTATTCATGGAGAGTACTTCTAATGGAAAGTTTCCTGGTCCATTGACCATCTACTGGAAGAATGTGAGGAACACTGCTGATTAGATGAAAGGTTGACGTAAACTTCGGGCTAAGGCCAAGCATGGGCAACATAACTGTCCTGTCTGGAAAGAAAGGCGGTAGAAGGCTCTTATAATTAATACACAGTATTTATATAGTGTCGACATATTACGCAGCTCTGTACAAAGTCCATAGTCACATCACTAGCTGTCCCTCGAAGGGACAGTGGAACCTTCGGACCTAGTGCTGCAAAGGCAAAGTGCTAACTTCTGAGCCACTGTGATGCCTCTTAGGCACCCAAGATAACCTCTAAAACTCTACTGAGCCCACAATAGATTCCCTTCCAGTGATCTAGCCTCCTCGGGGACTAATTCTCTGCAATTGCCATATGGAAATGAACAAATGAAGGTGTTAAGTGACCAAAAGTAACCGGAGATCCATGAGATATCTAAACCTGGCCCTTTCAGTGTAATAAACCCAAGGCCAACACCTAAAGTAGTTCCAGAGTTTTTGAATGTGTGGGAACAATGCCCCAATTGTTCTAGGCGAAGCCTATGGTAGTAGGCAACCATGAAGACACTATCTGAATGTCATACATGTTTCCAGCCATTCACTCACAAAGCATTGAAGCCAAATGGTCATTATAACCAAAACACAAAAAATTTAAACGGTATCTATCATGTTTTCCTAATAAAACGTTTGAATTAATGAATATGAAGCACACATGCCTAAACCTACTACTGTATGTGTAATGAAACCTTGTTAGAATCCAATAACATACCTTGTAGTGCCCTTAGTAAAACACTGAAGTCTTCATCCTCTGCAAAAAATAGACCATTATTAGTAAACTAAAAAACTACATCTGGCAAGGTAAAAAATAGAAAGCACTGAATAAATATTTAAATAAAACAAAAAAGCCTTAGGAATTGGGCTCCCCGATATTAAGGATTATTATGTAGTGGCCCATTTGGATCCAATTAAATTATCTCCGAAATCAACAGGGGATAGATGTTGGGTTGAAATAGAACAATTTATAATGATATATAATAATATAATAATCCTCTCCAGCTATGGAGAGCTTTAATAAATCAGGACCAATGTCTAATTATCAAACATCTAAATGCACCGCACATGTAAAAAATATTCTTGCAATGGTACCATACCCCTTGTCTAAATTTTCTGTGCGGATTTCATTATACTGTCTCCAGCACATTTGTACACAGTTCTGGAGTTCTACACATGTCCTGGAGCTTTGGTATTTGATATTATTTATCTAATTATGCCCACTCCTGGCCTAGTGTCATTGAGCACTGGTATTGACAAATTTGCTACAAATTTTAGAATAATTGTGAATCATATCTAATTAGCTATACCAAGAGCATGGCAAAGTAAAACAAATCCCCAAACCTGTCCAATATAATAAAGAAAGTTTCAACTAATTATCAATATAAGAGAGGAGTAACATGGAATTCTCACTCCTTTAGACGCTTTGATAAATTCTGGGACCCTTGGTTGATACATTATTTGTGTTAAAACATTTTAGTACATTCGTTATCAATTTACCTTATTGTTTTCAGATGGCATTAAGTTTAAAAATACCAGATCAATGCATAGGAATCGAAATAATGATCAATGCATAGGAATCAAAGATATTTAAACATGACATGATGCAGTGTATTTGCATTCTGTGTTTTTTTAAATTTTCCTGTTTTTTTTTTTTTTTTTATATTATTTTAATAACATTGTAACCAATACTTTGAAAAGCTAATAAAATATTAATGATCAATATGAAACCATAACAAAAAAAAAAAAACACCAAAGGAACTTAGTATTGGCTGGGGTGTAATTAAAAACAAGCCTGTTAAGGGATTTCTGTTGGCATCCCACAACCAAAAAAAGTAACTTTATTTACAACATAATAAAAATAATATTTAGAACAAAAAACTATCTTTAAGAATATACAAAGAGCTTCATGTTTGGAGAATGTAACATTCCACACACTATCAATTTTGTTATGTTTGTATCAGACTTTGATTTGCAGAAGAGAAACATTTCATACCTACATTCTAAAAACAACAGATTCACACACTGCACATTGGATTTACACTTTTTCTAACTATCAACAATTAGAAAATGTATGAGTTGTGGGAGATAGCTATTGGAAAACATTTATACATAGATAAATAGCTTTAAGATGTCTGCTACACTCAGAAATATTTCAGTGTTAAACGCAGAAATATTTTAAAGCTGGAGGTAAGAAATTGTAGCCCCTGTATTGTGACCCAAGTCTTCAGTAACCATCCTAAAACAGCCGGGTGGTCACCGAAAAGTGCCGGGTTGTGCGCCCAGCTAAAAGGAGCTGGGGAGAACAATGCATTTCTTTAATTTTTGGCTCAGAACAAAAACAACAAAGTACCTGTCCAGCTTGTGCTGCTGATCAGTAGTGCAGGTCTTCCTACATTGTATTTAACAATGTCGCTCTTTCTGTTTAATTCAGTGAATACAGATTTTTCAAATTCTGACTTGTCATATTCTGATCTGCATGTAAAAGATGTTACATTTAAAATGAGACATAACTTCATCATTTGTACATTAGTTTCTTTACAAAACGTACCGAGCTTCAAATGGGGCATAGTCTTTTGCTAGCTTCATAAATAACTGATGCTGTAACTCGATTGGAGTCTCTTTGAATATCAAAGCAGGTGTATCATAGAGAGTATCTGCTCTGCAATAAAAACATGAGAAAATAAATAAAAAAACCTTGGTTTGATTAACATTTGTCATGGAAATAATAAAATAGAGATATGTAACTTATACATTTCTTGTTATTGTATTCACTCTCTGATTGGAGGTAGGACGGTTAATAATAATTGTTAAACAGGATTTATATAGTGCAAACATATTACGCTGTACATTAAATAGGGGGGGGTTGCAAATGACTGCCCCGAAGAGCTTACAATCTAGGAGGTGGGGGACGTAACACACAATAGGAGGTATTGTGACCTGTGCTGACCTTTATTAAAGAGGAACTAAACTGCCAAAAAAAAAAAAATACACTTACCTTCAATCTCACAGGACAGTCCGATCCATCCGGGGGTGTCTTGCATAGGGTACCGCGTCTTCCCTGCATCCGTCCCGGGTGCCGCCATCTTCTCCTCTTCTTCCTGGTTCTTCATCCTACGTAACCCGACCCAGGCGCGAGATCGAGTGAGGTGGGATGAAAAAACATTTGCTGATCTCACTGCGCATGCGTGACATCAGCAAACTTTTCTCTTTGCGCGAAAAGGCTCCTCCTGCGCATGCCCGAGATGCTAGGCCTTGTGCAGAAGGAGCACCCAAGAGCCCCCTAGAATACGTGACGTAGGTATCCCGGGAGGCTTTACGCTTCCATTCATAATTAGAGGGCGGTGCTGCACCTTTTTTTTTTTTTTTTTAAAGAAAAAGGGTGTTACACTTAAAAAAAAAAGGAAACAACATAATTTTTACCTTACATAAAAGGGTTGTCTACCCTTCTATGTAAAGTGAATTTTCTAAGTTTTGGTATGCTTTAACTTTTGCGGCATAATAGTGAAAATGGTAAAGGGTTCAGTAAAATTTAATCACTGTAGAGAATCAGTAAAAGGTGGAGACTAGCTCAGAGATTAGTTCTAGGAGCAACAGACTATTCTATTATTTGCTGCAGTAAATTGCTGGAAAAGCTGCAGGCCTAGGAAGTAAGAAAAAGCAGAAGAACAACCCTTAGCAACTTAGGAAGCCAAAATGGAAAATGGGCATTTCATTGTGGACGTTACAAATGGCAACACTGAGTGGAAAGCAAAGGAAACCTTACAAAATTATATATAGGAAAAACTGAAATACAAATATACATTTTTAAAAAATAGCTGTAGTGTTACTATTCCCCATGTGAGTTTATTGTGTTTTCCCCTTTTTTCCTTTCTGTATCCTGTTAAAATTTTCAATAAAAATATAATTACAAAAAAAAAGAAAAAAGTACTACTTGAGAACTAAAACAGTGCTATAGGAAATGTCAGTCTGTGCAGAAACCAGGATATTAATATTATACGGGATTTATATAGCGACGACACGTAATGCAACGACATGCTGTGCTGCTTCTTCTTCTTGTTTTTGCAGTATACATCTTTGCAGCAAACAATTTCAGTTATATAGTTAAGTTACAGCCATTCAACACATGTGTTCATTCTAGAATTACCTTTCACCCCTTTAAAGTCGGACATAGGGCGGATCTTTATTTTCTCGTTGTTTAGGACATCTTTGTGAGGGTCAGTCTCTGTAAAACAAATAAAAATCGTATCTAGCGTGTGAACACTATTGGGGGATTATATTTGAAGGATCCTATCATTACAGCATGTACAGATTTCTGCACAAAATATTCGTTCAAAATAATCGTGCATAATCGCTGATCTGTCGTTAGTAGTTCGTTTTCTAACGAAAATTATTGCACATGTGTACCTAGCCTTATTGTGTAGTACTTCATAAGTTCTATTTATGTAGCACAGTGAACCGAAAAAAACCTAAAATAACAAAAAAAAAAAAAAAAGCAATACCTTTACACGTTTTACCTTATAGTACCATTAGTAAATAAATAGAATAAGTTGTGCATAAAAAGCTGCACATATAAGATATTGGATCCTGTGACCTCTGACTGTGTTCCTCCTGTTAACACTTTTATTTAAAACTTCAAAAAAATAATTGAAGTTTAAATGCTAGTTGCAAATGAAAAAAAAAAAAAATACTTTTTACTTTACAATGTTGTCCATTTTTAATTGCAATTTATGGTTCTAAAAATAAATGAAGAAATTACAGAAACATTATAGCCATGATGAGAAGAAGGCACGCCAACATTATCTTCTCTCTTCCTACGAGATTGGGTGATGTAGATGGGTAAAAAAGATTGACCATCTCACTGCGCATGTGTGAGATCAGCAATATTTTTCTACCACTAAGGAAAGGGCTCCTTCTGCGCATGCTTGGGAACAAGGTACGCGCCTTTAAAAAAAAAATGCTCCTTCTGCACATGCCTGAGCCTTTTGCATAATAAGAAAAATTTGCCAAATTTGGAATTTTTTTCATCCTACGTAACCCGATCTCGCGCCTGGGTTGGGTGACGTAGGAAGAAGAACCAGTAAGAAGAGCAGAAGATGTCGGCGGCCCACTGGAGGGATCACACTGCCCTGCCGGATTGAAGGTAAGTGTATTTTTTATTTTTGGGTTTAGTTCCCCTTTAAATAAAATGTGAATGAGAGATATCTGAGATGTAAACATACATAGAACATGACGTCATAGAGTAGCCTGACTTCCAGTCACATGACACTAACTAACTCATTGCTTACCACGGAAGCCGACCAAGGAGACGTCATAACCATTTCTAGCCAATGACAGGGCATGATACGTCATCCGAGGGCTGCGGCCCACATCTCCCAGGACCAGCACACACACCCGCTTGGGATCTCCAGCCGTGCAGAATAATGCGAGGACTATGACGGCACATAATGTCGCTGTAAATAGACAGAGCGAGCCAGATACGGCGCTCCATAACACTCCGACTGTGCACATTACAAGTGCTGTGACCGGGGCTCGTACAGCCGCCATATTGCCGCGTACATTGCTGCTAAGATACTCAATGCGGAAGTATGATGGGGATGAGTCACAGGACCCGCCCTTTGCACTAATTGGCTGCTGCTGCTGTCAAGTTGTATTGAGCTTGTCACGTGAGCCTGATGGTGTAGCATGACATGGATGCGGCTCTTTTATTGGACGCTGAATATAAGCGCTTCTCATTATAATGACCTAAAGCGGAAATACGTTCAATAAATAAAACATTCAGACACGTGAGGTCTCTCCTGTGATAAAATAAACATAACAAATTACACTGCTGCACCTCCTTCACCAGGTCATCTTCTTAGCTTCAGCCATCCTGATTGGTCAGAATGATGCAACTTCTGCGCATGTGCACATTACATCCTGGCATCACAAGCTGAGGGACGCATGCGCCGCTCAGTATACATGAGCAGGCCATCACTTGTGCAATATGAACATGCCTGTTTACACTTTTATTCTCCTATAAGGTCAGTACTGTGTTAAAGTGGACTCTCTAAAATGGAAGGTCCACACACTCCAGCTGCACCCCCTAATCCACTTATATTTGTAAATATCATACCCGTAAGGATTTTACTTATCTTAGCCCATTTTATTGTATTGCTGTGTGAGAATTCACTGTCATTTTCTACCAATAAAAGGGTGGCATCATCCTCTTCAAAGCACTGCAAGCAGAACAGGATTACCAGGTACATATTGACCCGCGAAACGCGTCAGGTCACATATCAAAAATGGCTGCAATCATTTATTGGAAATTGGTATCAATTTAAGGATTTACTCTCTTAGGCTGGGAACGCATGTAAACATTCCTATCTGTCAGCATAAAGCTCCGCTGATTGCTCTGCTCCCTGAGTTGCTGAGGAAAGGGAAATCCTGATCAGGCTTTCCCTTTCCTCAGGGAGCAGAGCAATCAGCGGAGCTTTATGCTGACAGCTCTGTGATTGGTATGTATCTTTTTATGTATCCTTTTACAATGTATCTCTTTACAATGTATCTTTTTATGTATCCTTTTACAATGTATCTCTTTACAATGTATCTTTTCATGTATCCTTTTACAATGTATCCTTTTACATCTGTTTGGAGGCTGTAGAAGCTCTACACAGTGCTGAAACAAACACGAATTTTTCTCCCATTGACTTTAATGGAATTCGAATTCGACCACCCGAATTTTTTTGCTATATTCGGCCGAATAGCTGTAGAATCGAATAGTGAGCTATTCCACCAACACTACTAAGGAGTCCTGAGATATTCAGAGAGTGTCACCTAGAAATAAACCCAGGGTAGAATAAAGTAGTATCTCTTGTGCTGAATTTTACATATGATATCCATCTGCCAGGTCCAGATCTAAATAACATTGCTTTCATTGCTAACAACCAAAAGATGTTCCATTGCTTCCATTGTAAAATAAAAACATCTATTTCCTGGTATTTCTTTGATTCTAATCAAAAACTACTCCAAAGACAGCATAGAGTGCAATTTAAGAAGACATATCTTCCTCAACAGCCCTACTCCTGATTGCTTTATTGCCATCTATAGAATCAAATATCCTGTTTAGGAGGGTGAGACAGAATGGGTCAGATGCTAGGCTAATTGTAGATGACTTATTCAAAGTTTTCCCATCAAATGCTTTGGAAGTCTGAAAAAAGCATAGGCATCACTGTTTAAATAATGTTTCTAACAGTGGAGAAGTAATGGAAGGTTTCTCTACTTGTGTCAACTCTAATAATCTAAGAGACGTTTGTGGCTTTAATGAAACATTTGACCGCTCCACAGCCTCCTGAGAAAATAAAAATGTTGGTAAAGTAGAAATTATTCCTAACATCTTTTTTCAGATTTTCATGTTGTAAGCTGATATGATGCCAACAGAAGTACAAAGCGGTATAAACCTATTCCCAGAGACAGTGCCCTAAGAAGGCTTGACCCATTTCCTAATAAAAATGATCTACATAGGGTAGAAATCTTTACATTTGTCCAGATTCACTCCAGTCCAAATATAAAGCCTTGTTGAGGTGGGCCCATTTTTAACCCCAAAATGCATTGAGTTTTTCTAAGCTCTCACAATTATTACACAGCTTTGAGACTTCTAAAACTTAATGGCATTCCCAGATTTTTTTTCACACTGTTTTTGTGTCGTTTTCAACCATCTTGGTAGAGGAGCAGGGCTTTGCTGTCCCAGATTGGTAACTTCATGACTTATGGGGAAATAATACAGCAGGAGAGGTTCAGAAAGTTAATAAAACAGAATAGGATTGTCTGTAGGTACAGCTCCATCTCCTGCAAAATCTATGAGAAGTATAATATTGACATTACCAAATCTTACTCCAAGCTTTATGAGACTAGCAGACACAAATGTAAATGTCATACTTCTGATTTACAGCTCCGCATTCTACTTAGTAAAATCTCCTTTTCTTTGTGAACTTTAAAAGGGTTGGTCACCATAAAAAACGGTGATTGCCAGAGAGGCTTACTGTGAATGGACAGCTACAGATTTTGGACAAGGTATGATTTTGGCCTGATTTATTATAGCTCTCCAAGCCCAGAGAATATACATATTTATCAGTGAACCTGGGTGATCCAGCAAACCTGGAATGTATCTGGTCCAGGATTGAAAACATTTGCTAACAAATACTAAATTACTTTTTAAAAAATCCATTCCAGGTTTGCTGGATCACCAAGGTTCACTGATGAAGTTGTATCTTCTCCAGCCTTGGAGAGCTGACATCAACCACAGACATTTTTACTTATTGTATATTACAAAGCACCTGTAACTTGGTAATGATATTAAAAATCTTGTAATGTCAAAAATATTTCCTAATAGATATTTAATAAAAAAATATGGATAGATGCACATTTTTATCTTGAAATAAAACAAATAAAAAAAAACAGAACAACTTAAATGTATTTATCTACAATATTTCAGTTTATTTTCACAAATATAGAAAAAATACTCCAACGTACAATGTAATAAATCTCTGTAAACATTTTATGAAATAAATATCTATACATAAAAAGATTAAAAGGCATTTTAGAGTCTTCTGTGTACTTTCTCCTTGGCAGTTAAACAAGTTTTAGGACGCAATGCTGTAGAAAAAGACAAAGCGAAACATGTCAACAAAGGTAAAATAGTGAAAAGGAACTCATTAAAAAAAGTTAGACGTAGAAGCAGACATACCTGGGTCAGGAGTTTGATTCTTCTTGGCGTTGACAACTATTTTATTATCATTCATCATTCTTACATCTTGATCTTCAACACTGTTACTGGAAGATAAAATATATCACCAAATAAATAGTATACCCGTGTCTAGAGGACTGCAGCATGGAGATAAGTAAACCACCCAAAATGTTTTTATCCAACAACTTGTGGAGAACTACTTCAAGTAAGAGGTTAGGATTAATTTGGCAGTGGTAGTGTTCTAATACTTTCCATGTACAAAGCTAAATAAGATCTTTACCCAACTGTAAGTTGCATTTCCTTTAGTACTGTATAATGACTGGTTCAACATCCCACCTATATATATATATATATATATATATATATATATATATATATATATATATATTAAGAAGAAGATCAACTTAAAGTACCTGATGATGGTTCTTCTGTCTGCTTCTGATATTTTCAGATCATTTGCAAAGAGGATAGTATAATATGGTATCACAGGGTCACATGTTGGCAGGATCCCATGGGAAATGTGGTTAACCATATTTAAAATTCCGTTGTACACAAGCAAGTCATCCACAAGGATCTGAGTAAAAAATGCAATAACAAGAATAAAATATGTTTTGCACATAAACAGTTTGCAGAACAATACACATACAGTATATTACTCTATGCATTCCAGAATATTATTATTATTATTAGCATTAATATTATTATTATTAAACTGGATGAATATAGCGCCAACATATTACAAAGCGCTGTACACTGATTAGGGGTTGCAAATGACAGATACAGACAGTTACACAGAAGAAGGAGAGGACCCTGACCCAAAGAGCTTACAATCTAGGAGGTGGGGGAAGTAACACACAATAGGAGGAGGGATATGTAGTGGTGGTAGTGAGGGTTTTAGGAGATAGAAGAAGACGGGTAGGCAAGTTTGAAAAAATGGGTTTTATATGAGCAGAAAGTAGGAGCATGCTGAATAGGATGTGGAGGACCAGAGTCGGGGCAGCTCTAGAAAAGTCTTGGAGCCGTGCGTGTGACGAGGTTATGAGTGAGAAAGTTATTAGTAGGTTATTGGAGGAGTGAAGATAGTAGCTAATGAAGAGAACTACAAAGAGATGCAGCAGAAGAGGAGCGGTGGGAAGGATGGATGAGTACGGCTGCAGAACTCATTATGGATTGTATGGGAGAGAGTCGGGTTAGTGAAATACCAGCGAGGAGGATGTTACAGTAGTCCAGAAGAGAGATGATAAGAGCATGCACAAGGAGTTTGGTGGTCTCTGGGGACAGGTAGGGGCGGTTTTTGAAAATGAAAGTGACAGGACCTGGAAATGATCTGAATATGACGGGTAAATGAGAGGGCAGATTTGAAAGTGACGCCAAGACAACATGTCTAAGGCGAGGAACAAATACCAGAGTTCCTAACAAATTTAAATATGTCAGGGGAGGTTTGGAATTTGAGGATAGGATGTTTTATAGACTGATTTAAAAATAAAGAAAAACAAATTAGACAATTATTTTTTAATAAACTCCAAAAAGACGTTTACCACCACATTAAAATTACACTGCCACAATTTTGTGTTCCTGATCTTTTTCAACGACACTCAGGTAAGACATCAGGGTTGCAGTTACGCTACAAATATCTGATGCCCAGTCCCTTAAGTCACTATTGGATTGGAATTTTAAAGCTACGTACACATGTCCAACAGTTGTCCCCAATAATCGGCTCAGGGCCGAGATCAGACGAGAATATGGCGTGTGTACAGCGCCAGTCGTCCATCGTCCAAACGACCGTCCTGGTGGATCCACGAACGATGGACGACTAATGGTCTTAATAGAAGGGAAGGAGGAGAGCGCGCAGCAGGGGGCCGCTTTGTCGTTCTCCCCCTCCCCTCTCCATAGAGCAGAACGGTGCTGTATGTACACCCCTCGTTCATGCATCGTGCAGTGCTAGTCGTTGGAAATGATCGTGAAAGATTATTATTATTGCACGTGTGTATGCAGCTTTAGGCTAGTTACAAGATCCCTAGCAGTCAGTGCATGCTATCTATAGGGTTTTAAACATTTTGATGCTTATCTAAGGCAAGAGATAATTTAGTTATATTTGGCGGGCTTAAGCATTATTCCTATAAAATGTTGGTGGGAAAGCAAATAAAAGACACAAAACTATAATAACTCCAACAGCATATTTATTAATACTTACACCAAACTCTTTTACTCCTCTTTGTGGGGTTTTTGCATAATTCCATAGTTTGATCATTGACACTTTGGTTGGTTGATCAAAGACAACATAAATTCGATTAACCTAATATAAAATAAGGGTTTATCATTAAAAAAATACAGTGTAGTACATGAGGGTCATTTTCTAATTGTTGTCTAACTGTATTGCTAATATTCTTGCATCTTAGCAGTCTACTAGTATAAATTAAGCCTGTAATCACCATACACAAAACTAACAGGAGTGTATAGCAGATATCTACAAGTACTTGCACAACTCTGTTAAGCATCTCACCTTTGGCATAAAGTTGAGCTCCAGCAATAATGGTTTTTGATGCTCTACTTATCATAGATCGGACATGTTACTTATTTGCCTGTTGTATTTACCTGTTATAGGGTTATTAATATTTTCTACCCTGTAACTAATACCAATCTCATATGTATTTTCATTTATTAGTTATATCTTTATGTGTCTCCCCTATCCCCTGAAGAAGCCCCTTGGGGGTGAAATGCATCGGGAAATGAGACAAGACACTCACATGTGCAAAAGTTTTATGTACTAGCTTAGAATCAGAAAACAGAAATACTATATTTGAGTTGTACCACTGTAAAAATATTTTGTGCTTCAATACATTTTCTTTCCACAAAAAGCCTTCTTCTCTCTTTATTTTATCTCCAATTTCTGCATTTATTGGCTTGGCAAGGTGATAATTTGTATATCTTTGGTGACCCTTTCCCCTAACCACTATTTACTAAAATACCTAGGGATCCAACATGTTTAGTCAATTGGTCCTTCTCCCACATGAATTATTAATGAGGATGACCACTCGTAACCATTGTATGTACCCACCACTGATTATTTTTTGCTGTATGGATCACATGAATATTAATATAAGCAATTACTATAACAGCCTCCAAGTCACTTTCCATTAGCACGTATACCCTTTCATCCTTACAGTAATCTCAGCCATACTAAGGATATCCTTAATAGCAGGATACTTCCAAATCACCTACGCAATGCTATATTATTCTTGGTATATCCCCTGAGGAAGCCTATTAGCGAAACGCGTTGGAATTGAGAGGTTTGCATAGATTTTGTAAATAGTCTAATTGTCTTTGAACTGACATCAGGCACTACCTCCCGGAGGGATTGAGCTAGAACTTGCCTATTTGTGTTATATGTAAGGTGCTGTAATGGAATATACAAACATTGGTTAGTTTGTGTGATACTATGTAACATGATGTGACCCAAATTATTGCTTGAATATTTGCAGACAAACTGCAGCCTCTATTTTACATATAAGCAATTACTGGCTAAAAAAAACAACTTCTTATTTGTCCTTCCTTTGTGAAAAATTCTGTATATTGTAAAACATACCAAGCTTGGAAGGATTGGAGAGAGCCATGCATGTCTGCCATCACCAGTATTATTTATGTCATCAATGAGTTTGTCAGGGGTTCTCACATCTCCACAAATTCCTTCTAAAATGTTTATGCTTTCTGGATAAGCTGCAATATCTAATAAAATTCAAGTTCAGGTAAAATAGAAATTCAAATGTTTCTAAAAGCAAATTCAACACTTTTATCTACGGTGGTAATTGAAATCTAGATGATGAGGCCAAATTCAGCAGAACTGATGAAACAAAAATGATGAAATATTCAATGTATACATTTTTTTTTATCAGACCAGAGCTCAATTTCAATGAAAGTACATCCTCAGCTACAGGTTTCTCTTGCTGCAATATTTAACCAAGATTTAATATAAACCCATATATAAACTAAACCCAAAAACTGAACAAGGAAAATTGTAATAGCACAGTTAATAGGCAAACTACAGACCACCTGTAATATGGACCAATTAAGGCTGGCACCCTTCACTACTGCTCATTCCTCCAATCTCTAAATTCATCTGGTTTCATATTTTACCTTGTGGCACTCAAAGTAGGAAGAACAATAGATGCAAGACATTTCCCAGCATCCTTCCATTCCAGTGGAAACTTGGCCTAAGCAAATGTTTTTAATCCTAGACCAGATCCAGTCCAGGGTTGCTGGATCACCCATGTTCACCAATGAAAGTATATGTTCTCCAGCCTTGGAGAGCTATATTAAATCGGGCTCTTTATGTCTTTATGGAGAAGCAGGGCTTAAAGCCACAGTAAGAAGCTAATGAGCAGCTGTAGGACCTCAGTCTGTTAACAGAAAAGCCTCAAAAGCTCCACAGCTACAAGCAGACACAGCTACAAAATGTTCTTTTTTTTAAAAAAATAAAGCTTCAAACAAAATTGTTATCATTTAGAATAATTTTGTATTTAGTTGAGCATTAGTTTTTAACACCAGAAAAAAGCCTTTATGTGCCTGCAACCTTTTATTTTTTATTATTCTATTGTAAAGGATACTATTTTCTGTGAGCTGAATTTTTTCTCCACGTTCATCTTACATCTCCAGACCATTTAGTCCAATGTAATATGGGTCTCCCCAACTGGTGAGTAGCTGAAATTGGAAAATGACTGAAAGAAACATTAAGGAAAATCCTTTGTTTGTGACAAAATACATTAAAAGAACCCTGCAAAATCTTGGAAAAAATCTACAAAAAATAATAATCATTGCGCTCAGTCTCTAAATCAGAATGCCAATTTTATGTAAAGTTTTCTGTTTGGTCTTCTAACCCATAAAATACCTGAAAACATAAAAGACAAATGGTGAAACTATGGTACATTGACAAACTAAAGTCATAAAATGTCCGCATCATAAACAGATGAAGAGGAAGCCAAGGTTAGTTTACCAAATATGTTATACTAGTTGGATGTATGTAATGCAACTTGACAGAAGACACTGTGTAAGTCTATATTGCCAAATATATATTTGCCTGTAAGGCAGCTCAGTGTACAGTCCCTGTGCTGGGACAAACTATTTCCATCAATCAAGAGGCTGATGACCAAATCTGCATTTAGTGCAAATATGCTGTGAATACTTGCTTATCATAGGAAAAAGAAACTACCTATGGGCCCAACATATGTTATTTGGAGTAGCAGCTTTTTTTCACCTTAACCCCTTGAGCGGTATTCCCGGGTGTAGTTCAGGGTACATAAAAAAAAAAACACATGCTGAATGCGGTAACCCTGAGCCACACTCAGGGTAGCTAATAACATAAAAAAAAAAAAAAACACGTACCTGGTCCCATCAGTGTCTTCTGGCGTCCTGACCATCGGATCCCATACTCGGGCTGCGTCCTCTTCTTCTGATCTTCCACCTTCGAGTGCACTGACATTTCCCGGGAGTTCCCAGTGACGTCGGTGCATGCGGGAGACGCAGCGGGAAATTTATTTAAAGTGTTTTGTGATGGATTCAATACAAAATAACTGTATTGAATCCAATACTAAGTAATCATTATATTTTTGATATATATAATTATATTATACATGTTATTGTGCAGGTATATTACAGGTTTCAGTATTTTTATGTATCCTTGTTTAAACAGATTTTTGTGTTTTTTTATTTAAAATCTATTATTAAATTTATTAAATATTGGACATATTTTGGTGAGTTAAGTCTAAGAATTAAAGGCCTACAATGTAAAATAAATATAAATGCAAAACAAAGTACGGCTTTTGGCATAAAAATACAGACATAATTAGACATCCAGGAAGGTTAATGTATATGTAAACCCTATCAGAGAACATATGCTAACATGTGTTAGATGTAAGATCTGCTTAAATATTACCCACAGAACCAACAATTCTCAAAAAAAGGATACAGCCGCTTGGCATCAGTGGTGCTTCATAATCCATGCTAGTTGGCACTGTGCACTTCAAATGGCTAAAAAAGAAAGAATTCTGTTTTAGTGTAGAATACAAGTAAAAATAGTTTTTTTCATTTAATTTTTGTATGGATAGCATGTTATGTATTTGCTTAAGTTAAATCTTTATAGCCACAGTTACCACAAAAGAACTGTTTATCATGAAAACATGACGCATTCTTCAGACTGGATACCTGGATTGTTTATCAGACTGACGTTCTGTCATATAGTCGACAAATAGAATCTCTTGCGCAAAATCAAAATGACAGTTGCCAGGACCCTTCCTAATCAGAAATCCCGGAGGTGGGGAAATGCAGCATCCGTCAACTGTTACATGGACAATTTTTGCCTAAAGGAAAAACATTTGGTCAGTCAGGAAACTGGTAAAAAAAGGAACAAATGTAATAAATAAAATGATATATCGTTCAATGTAACTAATATATAGATATCTTCATCCACTGTAGTTTATATAATTATTCTAAAAGAAATTATTTCTGTGCTGGAGCCCACACATTTGTCCTAAAAAAACCAGGGCCACCCTATTCTACAAAACGTCTGGATATTCTTCCTACATTTGATAAACAGGTATGTGGCGGCCTTGCGTCAGTTTCTTGGATCTAGTAATAATTTTGTTTATGCCTCCACTGGAATAAACCTGGGTTATACAAATCTTCTACCAACTAAGCAAAGCTCTGAGGTTCTAAATAAGTAAAAAATGTCTCCTGCTAATGTCACAAACCAGGAATTGATTCTGAGGGTAGGATCTAATGAAACTAACAGAATACAAAACTTTTAAACACATTGTGTGATGCAGATTTTTTTTGAACACCATTGGCTCACCAAGATGTAGATATGTGTGGAACACTGTTGGTTTGGTTACCAGAGACAAAGGTATTGCAAATCTTAAAGTTAAAGCATGATGGCTCAGAGGTTAGCACTCTGGCCGTTGCAGCGCTAGGTCCCAGGTTCAAATCTCGGCCAAGACTTTACCTGCATGGAGTTTGCAGGTTCTCCCTGTGTTTCCATGGGTTTCCTCCAGGTACTCTGGTTTCCTGCCACATTCCGAAAACATGCAATTGGGTTAATTGGCTTCCCCCCAAAATTGGCCTTAGACTGTAATAAAGACATATGACTGAGGTAGGGACATTAGATTGTGAGACCCTTTATGGGACAGCTAGCGACATGACTATGGACTTTGTACAGCGCTGAGTAATATGTCAGCACTATATAAATACTGCTTTAAATAAATAATACTAATAATAATAAATATAAGAGGAAGGTTTGGTTAATTGAAGAATATTTACTGATTGTTTTACCTAAATATTTTGGATATGCCCTTTACATAAACCTTACATCTTCACCTGTATTCCTGTACAATCTGTAATTTATATTCTCTTATTTAAACTTGGCCATACATGGGTCTACTTCTCTCAAAGTTTAATCATTTACCTTGTATATGCGGTTTTAATATTTTGTACGATCAGTAAAAAATGAATTACCCCTCTATATGTGTCTTCTGGAGACTTATTGTAATTCCAGAACCTAAGACCAGCAATAGCTTCTGCTTTATCAAAATTGATTGTTACAGTGTGATCTTCTCCAGTGGTAAATGGAATAAGCCACATGTGGGAATCTTCCATGGTAATATTTACACCATTAATGAGTCTGAAAAAGAAAATTAGATTAATATATTACGAATTTTTGGTTCATTTTTACGGTGATCAAAAGAAACAGGCTCTTGCATGTGAGGCTATAGCATTTCTTTGCAATATGATTTAAATTATAAAAGGAAAGATAAAAACACAAGAACATGCTATACAATCCCACAAGGTGTCTTCACTGATGCAGTTAAATATTTTTTAAAGTCATATATTAAGTTGAATGAAAATTACCTGTGTACAATGAAATGACTCCAAGTAGTTGTAATATGGATACACATACTGCAGCTCTGAATGGTTCTACTACTCTTGAACCAGTATTGTTGCACAACTCTTACCATGAACACAAAAGAACACTAAAAAACAAGCAAGCTTCAACTTACTTGTCTAAAGTTCTGCAATCATCTTGGTAGTTGTGAAGAACACTCAGGTCTGGAGGTGATGCAGATATTATGTTCATATTCAAAGGTAGTGCATCACCATCTTGTCCCACAATTTCAAGTCCTGTAAGTCCAAGGTAATGCATGTCCCCCCACGTCATTGTGAAATTCAACTGAAGACCTTATAGTAAAACAAAATAAATAAATAAAAGGGGTCTATTTATTTTGGACATTGTTTTCAGAGCATCTACCGTTTAATAAATGTCAAATGGGTTGGTATCAGAATACCACAATAGAATAAATATTTGCTACTGTGGAATAAGGACCTAATTATTCCAAAGCTGATTATACCAGTGGTCGCCAACCTTTTGGAGCTCCCGGACCACTAAATTTACAGACTCCGGTCGAGGAAAGCCGTATGTCACTCCAAGGGGATAAAAATTCCCCAGAGTGACGTCATAATGCCAGAACCCGCTCACTCTCCCATTGCAGGTCTGAGACAGAGACACAACCCACCTGCGATTCATACAGGGGACATGGTCCGCGGCTCTGGCCGGTGCACCTCTTCAGTGGGGTCCTTCTCCTGACCCCGCTGGGGGGCGCACCGTCTAGGACCGCAGACCACCGGTTGGCGACTGCTGTATTATACCACAAGTCACCTAAATATCCAAGGCTGAAACATAACTAAGATGAAATGGAAGCAAGTCCCCAATCCTAAGGTTGTTACTAAATAGTTCAATAGGTAACTAGCCCCAACTCCCCCGCCCCATTACTCAAAAGTTGCT
>NC_092864.1:69014367-69034905 GCF_032062135.1 Pyxicephalus adspersus | reverse complement strand
ACAGTTGTGGCATACTCTTTACATTTCTAAATGACTGCTATATCTAACTCTACTCCAAAGGGCCAATTGCCTTTGCAAAGAGAGTGTTCTTTTGTCTTAAAAAGTAAATTACAACACAGATATCGTGGTACCAATATTTTTAATCTTGCATGGGGTAGGTTATGCCACCACCTTTCCTGGAATTTTCATATACACTAACTAACTTATACTACAGTCACTTAAATCTATTTTCTGATACCCTTTTATAGCATGCATATTCTTGGTCTTTAACTCAAAAGACTGACACCTGACAGCAAGCATTCTTAGGCTAAGTACACACATCAGATGGTTCTCATCTGATAATAGCCCCTGGGCTGATATTGGACAAGAATCTGGTGTGTGTACAGTGTTTGTGGTCCCTTGGAACGACGTCCAAGGACGATGAACGAGAAACGATTGTAATGAAAGTGTGTGTGTGTGTGGGGGGGGGGGAGAACGTGGCGGGGTGCTGCTATCCACCCCCTCTCCTATCTATAGAGCAGAACGGCGCTGTATGTACACCACTCATTCATGCACTGTGCAGTCTTTTTTCCTTAGAAAGGATCGTGAAAGATCATTTCCAACGACAACTATTACGCCTGAATATGCACCCTTAGAAAGAGGCCAGTGATAAACATATTATTTACTAAATATCCAAATACATTTAGACAAAAACATACCTCCAGACAGGGTGCCTGATGCCTTGGCAATTTCTCCTTTAAAAATCAGACTGTGATCTAGAACCATTTCAATGTCCTTAACCCCACGAAATGAATGAATTCTTGAGTTATTGTAATTCCATATCCTGATCATGGCTAATTCACACGGGGATACAAAGTCTAAATAAATATATTGAATTTTACCAAGAGTAAATGGTGCAAGCCAAAGATGCATATCATCTTGTGTGTTGTTAACACCATCAATAAGGTTTGACACGACTCTAGGGTCTTTACCAAATGAAGATGAAGTATTTTGATTGGGGGGATTTGCTTCAATTTTTGCTATGGAAACAGGATTGCCTGTGGAAGAATATACTTCAATTCCATTAAGTCCAACATAATGTCTATCCCCCCAGGTACTGAATATTTTAATGCATAGGCGCTGTCCATAAGGTAAGACCGGTATTTCAAACTCCTGTCCATCATCTTTTTCATTTTCATACAGGGTTGCATCTACTGCATTGGGTTCTTTGAAATCTCTTTTTGCTACATTTTGCCTTCCAATTTTTTGCTGTTGCAAAAATTCATCAAAAATATCTCCTTCAAACTCCATATTTGAAATTCGACCATGCTGAGACTGATTGAATTTCAGCAAAGAACTCCATGATTCCATAAGGCTGTTATCTTGATCACGTTTGATACTTTGTTTGACTTCAAAATCTCCTTGGTTACCTACAAATGAAATAATTTGTTAAAAAATGGAAATAAAAATGGTTGTAGAGAATGTTCACTTTGCAAAGTGAATTTTTTTGATACCTTTGTGAATATGTTAAAACAGTTAAAAAAGTTAAATTTCATTTTGAAAATAAACACAGTGATTCAGAGGCAAAAAAAAAAAAGATTAAAATGTACCTAAACTCAGAATTTTTACTTTACATTAAAGGGTAGACAACCAGGATGATCTTAGCTGTTCCTTCTGCCCATACCCAAGCATCCTGGGCCTGCACAGAAGGAGCCCTTTCATCAATAGAAACAAAAAAAGCTGATCTCACACATGCACACTAAGATTTGCAATTTTTTTCACAGTCTACGTCACCCGATCTACGCAGAGCGACATCGGGTGATGTAGGAAGAAGAACCCGGAAGAAAAGAGAAAAAGATGTTGGCGCCAGGTGCACCGGGTCGAAGACAGATACTTAGACAATGCGGGGCCCGATGGAAGAAACCTCCCTACGGATAGACTGCTCTGTGGAATTGAAGGTAAGTGTGATTTTTTTTTGTTTTGGGTTTACTTCTGCTTTAGGGCAGCGGGACTTGGCCTCATTCAGTAAGTTAAGATATACTTTGTGACTAGGTGATATATGCAAGCCACTGGGAGACACACAGGAGTCTGTGTTCCTGCTTATAGTCTGAACAGCCTAAAAATCTAAAATGTTGGAAAGAATCCTTCTTTCTTGAAAATGCTTTTTGGCTTTGTGTCCATATTTTTTTCTTTTCTTTGCTCAGAAACTAGCTGCTAAATATTTGATTTAACCTAAATCCAAAATGGGATCTATTATGGGTATGGCTCAGTGACTAGTACTCGTGCCTATGCAGAATTGGGTCCCAGGTTCGAATCTTGAAAGGGACACTATCTGCAAGGAATTTGCATGTTATCCCCATGTTTGCATGGGTTTCCTTTGGGGTTTCTGGTTTCCTCCCATATTATAAAAATATGCAGTTAGACTGCAAGGAGTTAGTATGTTCTCCCCGTGTTTGCGTGGGTTTCCTCCGGGAACTTCAGTTTCCAATCACATCCCAAAGCTAGTGACATCACTATGGAGTTATTAAAGCACTGCGTAATAGGTCAGCACTATATAAATACCCAAATTTTTACAGTACTTTGCACTTTATTTGGTTTTTCTTTGTGCTTGCCCATCTGCAAATTGAACCCTTGACAGCATTATGCAATTGTACTAGGATGTACATTGTTTTTGTGCCTTTAAATTAACAAAAACAGTTTTATTACATTGTTCTCTTGCAATTGCTAATCCTTATGCTGTTCATACTTGCTCTGTTTTACAGCCTCTGGTTTAAAACTGCAATAATCTTCAAGATGGATTTTTATTTTACTCCAGCAATCTAAATATTTTACCTATACATGTTGACCTTACATTCTCATACAAGTTCATAAAAGCGTACCTAAATGCAACATATTTACTTTACATAGAAGGGTGGACAACCCTTCTAAATAAAGTAAAAATGTTGTTTTTTGGCTTGTTTCTCTAGCTGCTCCTTCTGCTCATGCGTGAGATAGGGGGCATCTTTTTCACCAAGGGGAATCTCATGCATGGACAGTTTTTTCCCCTTCACAACGGCTATGTCACCTGATCTCGCACCTGACCAGTGCAAGATCGGGTGACTGCGAAAGACTGGAAGAGACAAATAGCAATCGCAGCACGACGAGCGCCCCGATCTCAAGAAGGAGCAGCGCCATTGAGGGATCTGCAGTATTAAAGGAAGGTGTAATTTTTTGTTTTTTGTTTAGTTCTGCTTTAAATAGGTTAGTAGAAAGGCAGTTGACTACTGACTGCTGACAAAGACAACAGTAAAGAAACGAAAAGGATGTAGATGTGGGCATTACCTTACAGTATGTTTTTAAAAATATTATTACCTTAAAACTAAAGTACATGTAGTATGCAAAAAATACATTTAGTAATATTCTTCAACATTTTTAAATCACAGACTTACTTTTTGTTGGCAAGATTATATCTCTGTATTTATCATTGTCCAGCTTTTTATCCGAGACATTAAATTTTTTTCTTCTGTCATTGACTGGATGTTCTGATTCAAAAAGTGTATTTGTGCTCCTGGTTTCTAATTCATTACCAATACTCCGAGATGACAAAGAAGAAAGGTTTCTTCTGTTTTCATTTCTGTCTACATGCCCCCTATTTGTAATGAAACCTGGCACAAAATCATTTAGAAGACCATTTTCTTCGCTTTTGAATGTTTTATTTTTAGTAGGCTGAGTACCAGTGAAATCCAGATCCAGCTTCAAAGAACTTTCATTGTGGAAATTCTGTTGAAAGTTGCTTGAAGAAGAAAGCCATTGTGGGGTTTTATTTAATGAGGATTCCACCACTTGTCCAGCAGTTTTTTCTGGTTCTTTTTTCTTAACTAAGTCTTCAAAATCTGTTGAAGAAGTTGAAGTGTCTGGAAACTTTTTAGATGTATGTACATGTCTATGTTCCTCTCTGAATGAATTCTGTTTTCTCCCTTCATCATCATCTTCTTCCTCTTGTGTTGTTACAGATGTTTGTAGCTTGCTGGTACTTCTGGTCAATCCCGAGTAACTTTGAGATGTAGAGGCTTGAAGTAAGGGGCTTAATGTTCCACTTGATGAGAATTGTGGAAAATGGTCATTATTGCCACATGCGTTAAGTTCATTTTCTATATCCATCTGAATTCTTGATGCACAAGAAGGTGGTGGGGAGACAGACTTTACTTGTCCAGTACATAAATCAATAGTGTTATTGTAATCAAATATTTTGTTTCCACATCCTTTCTCTAAGAACCCATCAAACACCAAAGTTTCATTTTTATATATCCTCACATGTTTTGCACCACTGTCAAGATACTGAAAAACAGACAAGTACAAAATACAATAAATAATGTATAAAGTTTTTGAAGAAAAAATGGTAGATTGGCAGCAACCTTAAAATGTTATACATGAAAGGATATTCACATTTCTTAGCTATGAGATTTTTTAAAATGTCTTTGCAGCAATAAATAAGACACATTGGTCTTTATTTACTAATGGCGTTTAGGCTGTTCTCTAACACTCTGTTCAGTAAAAAGGTGAAAATCTGCTTGTTTCAGCCTTGCAATCCAGTTTTTTTTTATACTTTTTTACATGATTGCATATTCTTTGCAAATTAATGGTTTACCACATTCTTTAAACTAAATAAATTATCCCGTACTGAGTGGTCTTTGTTCATATATTCATAGGCAATCTGTACTCTTGCTGTAATTTTCTTGATGAGAAGCAAATCATTTTTCCTGGTGCACCTAGTGAATGCACTTTACCACCCTGTAGATCCTAAAGTAAAATGTTGAGGTTTTCAGGGGCTTATTTTTACTTTCGGATTAAATATTCTGGGTCAGCCAGTCATGAAGAAAATTAGCAGTTCTAAACTACAGTGCTTTCACATTTTATAAATCCACTAACTGTACCAGCCTAAAATCTAGTTATCACTGACCTTTGCAAATAAGTGACATACTTGATTCTTAGTTTGTAGTAGGAGTTGAGTGCTAGGCTTTAGATGTAGGTATAATTCTGGTAAATTTTGATGGTACATGTAGGATCACAGTAGGCTGTTTAATCTTGGAGAAACATTTACAGTAGTCTTTGTGCATAGAACAAGTAAAAGATAGAAGTTTCAATGCAATTGTGAGTATCTAGACTAAACACACATTTTGACCATATAAGAGGTCTCCCCCATCATCAGGGCTGGATTATATTAGTAATACGTATGGATTGGTTGGTACACACAGCAAAGGATTATAGTTTGGCTGTCTGCACAAACCAACTTTTACAGTCTAGACTTTTATCACCATTATATTTCAGCCCTGATGAATAAGGACTTCGGATACCCCGAAACATGTTGGCATCAAGAAAGTTTAATAATTACACACCAGAGGATTAGTCCTCTCTCTTTCTTGACACTTAGGACAGGTATTATTTTGGGTACTAAATACAGAAAAATCTTGAGTAGATTTTTTTAAAGATTATGGTACCAACAGCACCAGGCAAATAGACACAATTATATTGATTGTACTAATTGGTATCAAGATTGAAATATTTCTAAAACAAACTTTTTAACATGTCACCTGTAATGGTGAGAAATTCCTTAGTTTTGACACTTGGTAAACCCCCAGATTTCTTTAAACACTTATTCAATCATTCCCAAACTCCCATACAAGTTTTAGATATAGTTTCTAGTGTGTAAAGTTAACCAGTTTATTAATTTTTATGGCTAACTGGTTTATTATGCTGCAAACACATATTACTATTACATCCTACATATACTGCAATATCAAATACCAATATACATAGCAAACATATCACAAAGTAATTCAAGTAATTAATCATCCACAAAAAGAAGAACTAGATGAAGAATATTGATTAAATTAATATGTTTGAAAACAATGTTGGGTTTGATACGCTTTCCTTTTTGACCAAAATTGTATTATAAGGCTACACTAAGATGTTAACTTTTCATCAAAGGAAAGCAAGAACTGTCCAATTTTACATACTTTACCTGTCTGACCTACTGACAAAGGTTATGAAACACTTTTATCTAATTTATTGTAACAGTCTCAATCATCACATAACATGTTTTAATGAAGACATAGGTACACTAAACATTACACATTTTAATGCAGAGGTTCCTGCACAATGACTTACCTTGTTCGTCAAATCCTGCAGAGTTTTAAAATACAAAGCTACAAAGGTAAATCTGCTCTCAAACTTGAGACAATTACAGTGATTTAGTATAAGGGGGAGGGGGAGTCGGCAAATACTATAATAAGCTGCTGCTACTTACACTGAGCATCTTGTTATAATTCCAGATCTTCACCTTGCATATGTCAAAATCACATGACCGAGTAGGATTTCGGATAACAAAATAAAGCTGCACAGGAGGATGGAAAGGGCACATCCACATGAAATCTTCTTTTGTAGTCTAAAGGAGACAGTTATGGTTATGGAAACGTGTAAATGTCTTTTATTCAGCTTTTTTTTTCACATATAAAGAACAATCATACAATCACAATTAGAGTATATCTCATTATTATTAATATACAGTATATATAAAGGGCCAACATATTAGGCAGCCCTGTACAAAGTCCATAGTCATGTCACTAGCTGTCCCTCAAAGGGGCTCATAGTCTAATATCCCTACCATAGTCATATGTCATTAATACAGTCTAAGGTCAATTTTGGGGGGAAGCCAATTAACCTAACTGCATTTTTTTGGAATGCGGGAGGAAACCCAAGTACCCAGAGGAAACCCACACAAACACAGGGAAGAACCTGCAAACTCTATGCAAATAGTGTCTTGACCGAGCTTTGAACCTGGGACCTAACGCTGCAAAGGCCTGCTAACCACTGAGCCACTGTGCTGCACTATATATGAACAGCTTTAAATTAAAATATTTCTCAGACAGTATGTAAATAAACATAATACCACGAAAGGATGACACACAGCAATCTCATTACTAGCTGCTAAGGACAGATACAGTAACCTCTGTTTAAAAAAAGATATTGAAGGGACATTTAGTTGCCGATCAGTTATACCTTAAATCCACCCTGGGGGATTTGGTGGCTTTATTCCTAAATTATGTTAAATAAATTATAGCTCCACTCTCAGTTTTCTGACCCACTTTTGAAACCCTAATATTTTATATTGAGCTGGTATTTTAATATTCAGCCAGTTTAAGGTTATATAATTTATAAATTTAACATTGTGATGGTTGTGATTACAGATCCTGTATAAAATATCTTGTTCTTTGTATAGTAGATACAGTTTAATCACACAACTAAACCATGTGCTTAGTGGGGTTAACTTATTTCTATAGTTACAAAGTTTAAAATAATGTTGAGAAGACATAGAAACCCTATCAGGGTTTTTTTTGTTACCCCAGATATCCTCATACTTCCAGTCCCTGTCACACAACAAATAAGGGAATGGATGGCATCAGCATGTTTGCATAGTGATATTTATTTAAGATTTTATAGTGTACCCCCCATGACTGATGTCTAGTCATACACCTTTACCAGGGATTATAAAATGTCCTTTAGTTGTTGGATGATCAAGCCACTGCGTTTTGTCTATGAATTATTCTCCCTCACAGGTAATAAATCCTTTCCCTACTTGCAGGAACATTGGGCTTTACCTTCCAGTAAACTGTTTCGCTATATGCAGATTAGCCATTATTTGAAATCTCTATTAAAAGCCACGTTGCGTCTCCTTTGCAAATTACGCCATTTGAATCTTGCTGTTTGCGTAATCCGTACCCCTCGGGTTTTGTATCTTCTTTTTATGCGACTCTAGTCCATATAAATACTTGCTGCCCGTACTATATGTCCAAATGGGAGGATGACCTAGACTCTGTAGTAGCCCCTGAAAGTTGGGATGCTATTTGGCAGGCTATAGCTAAATGCGCACCTAATATTACTGCTCCATAAAACATTATTTTGATGGTATTTAACACCCAATAAAACAGCCGAATTTATTCCTAATGGCACATCGCAATGTTTTAGGGCTGCGGGGCTACTGGTTCCTATCTTCATATATGGTGGGACTGCCCAGTGGTTCGTCGACTTTGGATCAGGGTTTAAAACCATATTAGATTAGTCTTGAATGTGTCCATAAAAGCAAAATCCATGGGAAGCGTTCTTACATATGCCAAGCCCATCTTTGAGGAAACAGCAGTGTGAACTTATAACACTTATATTTTTGGCCACCCACCAAACAATAGCGGCTGCCTGGAGAAAGCCCTTTCTTTCTCCGCTGTCATATCCCGAGTTTCCAATACTATGGTACTAGAAAAGAAGACGGCCACAGGTCCCGATACCCTCACTAAATTCTATAAAGTCTGGACCCCTTGGTAAGATCATTATAATGCTCCTGACTGAGATTGCAGGTTACTACTACTTTGATTAGCATTACTGAGTTATAATTTGCACAACTTGAATTTCATGTTCATGTTCATTTTTTACATTCTCACCCATGATAGTTCTTGTTCATTTTTTTATTTGTTATTGTTCACAGATCTGGTATATTGCACCTTGGAAAGACATTTTCTTTTTCCCACTGTATGTGTCTATGTCTTTATATATCTTTTTTTCTTGTATGACTTCTTATTGTAAAAAAACTAATGAAAATTTATTGAAAACAAGATTCTATAGTGTACACTTAATGACAACAGCGCTGAATGAAAATCTTTGGTTTCTATTTGTAAAACAGGGAATCCAATTCCCTCAAACATAAATAGAGCCTTATCTGTTAAGGTTAAGATTATTTTTTTTAACAACACGGCTACACAACACTATTTTTGTCAGAGTCCCATTTTCTTTTTCTAGCTGTAGTTTAGAGTATATTTTCCTACAAGAACAGGTAAATTCTGGCACTCACCTTAAATTTTCCATTGACCAAACACTGAAGATCCCCAGGAAAATCAGCATTTCTTATGTCTATGTCGAGAGGGGACACATATACTTTCTGATTCTTCAAATCAAAAAACTGGACTTCAGTCAAACCCACAAAATGAGGATTCCCCCAATTGGATATAATTTCGACTGTAACATATATTGCATCTTTTACGGTGGGCTAAAAAAATATGCAACAAAAATGTTTATTATATTTAACATTGCCAAACAATTTAAGGGAATTGCCATTAAAACAGAATTAAAAGATCATATACATTTCCAATGGAGTAATTAATTATAACTAGCTAACACACATTTGTAAAAAAAAAATTGTATCTGAATCGGCCTACCTTCAGATCGGGACTACATGAAGATTTGTCATCAGCATTTTGAAATAGCTTTAACAATTTCTTCTGTTGGCTAAAAAGAAAAAGAGAACCTTTATGAGAGGTATTACACACAATAGTACACATACAGTAGACTTACAGTACTGCACCACAAAAAGCACACTGCAAAGCTGCAAAACATTGGAATAATTAGGACTTGTAAATGAAAGTTATTATCACTTTCAGTTGGCTGTAACCAGATTTATTTCAGTTCAGCACAGGTTAGTACAGTAAAAAAAAGTTTCTTTCTTACTATGTGGTATTTTGCACAGATTTCTCTTCTCTATTGGAACTGTATTATATAGTGTTATTCCACTAAAGGGATAATGATATTAACCTGCAAAATACAGGATTGTGTTAGCACTGTCATCCAAAAAAAAAAAAAGTTTAGAGGAAGCCACTGACTGGATGCAAGAATAGTTCTATTTAGATTCCACTAGCCTCCTCTTGCTTACAACAATACCTAGTCTTATGGCCAGCTACATACATCTGACATTTCAACAATGAGAAACACCCATTTGGAAAAAAAAGCAATAACTGAATAATTAAAAGAAAGTTGATAGCTACCTTGAATTAACAGAGCCAGTTCGTTCAACAGTTGGTGAATCCACATTTTCAATCTTCCTATCCGTGGCTAAAAACTGATTAAAGAAAAAAGAAAACATATATAATAAATAAAAAAGAATAATTGAGAAGTTTGTAGAAATGGCAAAGCATTGCATGTAATCCAAGTGAATACTTGATGAGGTAAAAAGTCAAACTGCAAAATTGTTCTGATGTCTTAGGTTCTGTTTAGGAGATGAATAGAACATTACCTATAGAGCTGTATCCCTTTAACTGAACCTCTATTTCACACATACGCAAAAAGGATCTACACTGTTGTTTCTTTCCTATGACCTGGACATGGTTATGTTCATAACAAAATGGCTGTTGATATGCAACAAGAATGCTCATATTTGTGCAAGGTAACACAAAACCTTTTATCAAATCTCAGAGTTGTTAGTACATATGAAGGCAAAAATATTCACCTGGTAAAATGTGGAGAACATGAAACTGAAGACCAGGTGGCAGCCTTGCAAACTTGGAAAATTTACAAAAAACTCTTAAAAGGAGAGAGCCTTAATGTTTGATGAAATATATTTCCAAAACCTAAGCAAAGTATGGATGAAACTCTTAGAAATGGTTGTCTCTTAAAACCTGGGGTTCAACCACTATGCTAATAAAGCCAGCAATCAACGGTAGATCTGGAGAATCTGAATGACCACCCATTTGTTAGAAATCTTTGGAATACCACACATATATAAATGATAAATGGGGATTATAAGGATATAAAGGATAAATATGGGATTATAAGAACCACCAAAATACTATGAGAAGAAAACAGATCAGTATGCACTGACATAGCTGGGTCATTATGCTCTACTCTGGATTCAGACCCCTTTGCAACAGCAAGATTTTTTGTTTCTCTGCAAATGACTAATGTCTAACTTTAAATAGTCTTGTCCGGACTACTGTAGCCTCCTACTCTCTGGTATTCTAAGAAAATAGGTTGCTGAAATACCAAATTCTTCTTTCTCTGTATTTTAGACAACAGTTTTATGGGTACTTCAAGGGACCTAGCTTTAGGAAAATGCTGGATGTCATTCGCCATACAGATCTTATTGATTAAATATTATTATCATCATTTTTATTTAGTAGAGTTGTTATTCTTAAAAGGAAAAAAAAATATTTATGAGCACATATTTTCAGTTATAACTACGATTAAAAAATGCAACGCCTACCCATCACATATGCTTGTATTAGTTTACAATGGACCAGTCACACCAGGCCTGCAAATTAAACAGAATAACTACAGTTTTGGGACCATCTCAGCATAGAAAATGTCTGTTCATTCTAAATAAAGTAACACCAGAAACAACAGATGGCAAGGAACATCTGTTATCAGTTGAGAGATGTTTTTACATTTAAAAAACGAAAGGCTAATTAACTTTTCTTGTATAAAAAGTATAAGTCTATTGAGATATAAAACTCAATCTGAGCGTGTAAGACTTCTTAGCTTTCTAAAGACAGCTGAGGGTAAATGTAGGAGTAGGAATGGGGTATGAAATCCACCTAAACCTATAATATAGTTAATGAAGTTACATACATCTGGGTTCCTTAGGCTTTTAATGTTGAAATATTCGACCATCATATTTTTTTTAGAATAAAGAAAAGATATTCAGTTTGTAAGAACCAAGAGAAATGTAAATGTATGTCCTTACATATTTTATGTTACAGTGCCATGACTCATTGGTAAAATTTTCACAACTATCAGGTGGGTTTACCGTCTGTCTGCTGCTTGCTCTTTCAATTGCTTTGTTTTCCCGTCGCATTGCATTTATAACTTCATAGGCAGAATGGTCGGGATCTTGGATACTTGAAACATTTTTCTTTGATGCAGATAGCACCCTTGCTTGACGATTTCCTCGATCTAAAATTAAGAAAAAAGTGACATTAGTAAAATCAATACATACATGTTTAGTTTTCTTGACATGTTTTATTTAAAGGTGTCACTAGTTTTGTGAGTTATATGGTGTTTATTCATACTTTAAAATATTTTAGTACAGCTTCAGAAACCGTTCTTTAAACAATATTTAAAAAGTCACGATAGGGAAATTAATAAATAACTGAGCTTATATTATGCAGTCTGTTACTAATACAGACATTTATATTCTTCTAAATTCACTTTGAACAAAGTTTTATTACTATACTTGATGAAGAAAAAAGCAAACAAGTATAAACCCAAATTCTAATAGGGAGTTTTAGGTTAATACAGCAACATTTTTCTTAGTCATTTCAATAAAATCTGAGTATTGTAGGCACCCTCCCTAGTTTTATATGGTTTGTTTAAAGTGTACCTGCTGGTTTTGGCTGGACTGATTGGCCCAGGTAAAAATGTGTCAGATGCATAATGTGGGCAACTAACAGTTTGGGACATTAATCTTTCATAGGGAAGCTTGTTAATATTAAAGAAAACAGAAAGTAGTTTTGATCTAGTGGCACATTGAACAGGTAATAAAAAAAAACTTTGTTTTAAATCCAAAATGTCAGCTTTACATCAAGATAGTTAGAATTTTTTCAGCAATGACAGCTTATATAACCTCTCAGTGGTGAAACTGATACAGACCTTAAACATTCAGAAAAATACATAATAATATGCCAGCAATATGCACAGAGTTTTCATGGATTCAATGGCATCAGCCCTGCCCAGTTTCTTAAGACAAAGCTACTTGGACCCACATACTTTCCATCATCACAACACAAAAGTTAATAATTCTGTAGTCCTAAAATAAGGTTCAGGAAAGCTAAATACTGCCCTTAAGACACGGACAACAATACAAACATGACTATACTGACTCTTCCCACATGAGCCAAAACTAGTATAAGTCTTGAATGGAGTTCTGCTATAGGAGTAACAAAAACTAATGGCTCTTTTTAGCTCTCCTACTTTACTCATCTTTTTCTTTTTTATTGCATTTAGATGAAAATGTAAAAACAAAAAGAAGAAAGTTTACTTACCATTACATTCCAGGACAACTAAATTTCCTGGCAGCAGTTTTTGTTGCCGAGCAGCTAAAGGTATGGACTTTATTTCAGTAGCTTCCTTTGTTTCATCTTCTAGGATTTCTTCAATATTGTCATATTCATCTTCTGAGCTGTCACTGTCCCCATGCCGCAAGCACAAACTCTGCTCCAATTTTTCCCTTAAAGTCTGGAAAAACAGCCTCTATTATCATAACATCAATTTCAGAATGTTTGATTCTAGTGTGAAAAACTGATGTCAAATTTATAAAAGTAAATTGATTTCAAGCACATCTGTGCCCTGTAGACATTGAACTAATTGCATCCTTGTACCTTCTGGCTGCTTTAAATGAAAAGTTATTCTATTCCAAAGTTCCTTAAAAATGTCACAAAATACAAGAAGGATAGCAGGCTGCCAAGATTCATCTATAAAAGAAAAATAGCCAAGGCATTGTTCACAAAGGCATTGAGAACATCAGTTCATGGGTGGCCAGTCACCGAAAGACCCAACTGTCAAAATGAAAGTGTTGTTTGGACTGGCGGTCAACAAATTTCTCTCTATTGTGTTAATTTATATCCTATGGGCGAGACATGAGCATGGCTGATGGCGGTGAGAAGGTTATAACACTACCAAAACCACAATGCCAGTGGAATTTGAGAAAAACATTCTCCAAAAATGTTTTCAATCCTGGAACAGATCCATTCCAGGTTTGCCACATCGCCCAAGTTCTCCCATGACAGTCTATCTTCCCCAGTCTTGGACAGCTTGAATAAATCAGGCCCATTGTGTCTGTAACGGACACCTACCCCTGCTTTCTGTGCTTTCTACTTTACATACTGTTCAAACCTTCTAGACATAGGAGCTAACTTATTCCTAGAGGAACTGATGTCTAGTGTTCCCCAATAATATACTAGAAAAAAGGATTTGAATGGTAAGCTCAACAAATCCTTCAATTATCATAAACTGACAGTGAAGATTAGCATACTGCTAGTGACTAAATGTGATTTGTTTTAGGAGTATTTCAACAAACATCAAAAAAACTGCAATTTATTTTATCAAATGCATATATGTACTCAGTTACTCAGATCTACTACTCAGTTCAGATCTACTGCATCTTGACATAAAACTGTAAGGCATAATCTGATGTAAAAATATGACCTCTAAAATCAGTAACCTGAAATTTACCCCAAACCCACAGGAAAAAAAAATAAAAGAAAAGAATTACCTGTTGTTTATCACTCTGGTCAGAATGCACATCTTCATCAGTTTCAAAATCTTCTGAGTAATTCACATTTGGGGCAATATGGACAGCTAATCCATTTTCAGATTTAATGTTTATAGAACTCTACAAATATTGGACACAGAAGTAAGTAGTGATCACATATCAAAAAAAAAAAAAAAAATAGAAATATATTTACAATATATATATGTGGTATATCAAGTCTAAAAATGCAAAAGTCATATAAAAGAATTTAGGGTAAACATTGTAACAATAACACAAAAATATGTTCAGTGAAAACACTTTGCATTCTTACATTAATAAGGTTGGCATTATTTCAAAGTAGCAATACTAAATGTCTAATAACTAATAAAAATGTATTTCTGGTACCTGTATCCATGCTTTTCTTTGAATCTTGCCTGGAGCTGTATGATTTCTCCTCCCGAAAACAATTGTTCCATTATCTAAAACAAAAATTGCCACAATGGACAAAATGAAGTCCAATAACACCTCTTTTTAACTAAAACAAATACCACTAGAAAATATGCTGAGCCTTTAAAATTACCAGTTTATTGTGCTGTTATTTCTGTCTGTATAGCCTAAAACATATATTTTGATATGATCACCATTTATGTGTATTGGCATCCTGTACTGGCCAGCCCGTTGTTCAGAAAGGATTAATTTATGAATGATTTAGTGTTAGATACCATCCCTGTATATATTTTTTTTAATTTGGAACATACAAATCCAAATCCTAATCATTTTTACTTAAAAACCTGTTTAAATGTATGTTGTGGATATTATGAAAGGGGAAGAAGCAGCAGAGGAGCCCCGAATAGACCAGCCTGATTGGTAAGTGTCAGTGACAGTGTCTCTTAAAATTAGGTTTTACAGTTGTCCGCCCCAAACTCACACTACATAGATCAATTTGCAACTCAATTGACAAAGGGAGACTAACAGAGAAATTATGTGATAACATTTTTATTTGCTCTTGAAAACAATACGCACCTTTTTCTTCTCTGGTTCTTATAGCAGTTTTTGGTATATTGTGTGTGCTACAATGTTTTCTCAACTCAGCATTTGCTCCATTTATATAGACAGAAAATCCTTGTTCCAAATGTTCTAATTTGACTTGTGTAGGATCCTTTGCTTTGCTTATATTTTGTGCCCTAAAAACAATACATAGTAATGTAACACAGGTGAAGCTTTGATCACTAAATACTAAAAAAGACAAAATAATTACCCCAGTATCAATACCAAAATGTAAATCCAATTGGACATTTAAACTTAGAAATTAACAATTTATTTATCAAACAACCATATTGCTGGTTTGCTACATGAGATGCTATGAATATATTCCTTAAAGTTGAGACCTGGATAAGGATTATAGGGATAATATATTGGTCATATATAAGCAGGTACATTTCAAACTACATGTCCTGCACGTCCTCTATTGCAGTGGTCGCCAACCTTTTGGACGTCATCGACCACTAAATTTTTGGACTCCGGACTGGGAGCCGTGTCACTCAAATAGGAAGAAACAGAGAGGCGTCATGATGCCAGAACCTGGCCACTCTCCCATTGCCGGCTCAGTCCAGAGACAAAACCTGCACACTGCCTTGAGCCTGCGACACATATGGAAGACATGGTCCGCAGCTCTGGCCTGTGCGTCCCCCTAAGCAGGGTCTTTCTTCTGACTCCGCTGGGGGGTGCATCAGCCAGAGCAGCGGACTATGTCTTCCATATGCGTTGCAGGCTCAAGGCAGTGGGCTGGTTGTGTCTCTGGACACGCGGACCACAGGTTGGGGACCACTGCTCAATTGCACCAGGACCTGATACTGCTGGCAGTGTACCTCATACTTGCCTGTGACATACACAAAGAGTGTTTGAAAATATTTTAATTAGTTTTTGGCCTTTACATTTCACAGCAACAAGTTTATTTGCACGATAATGTTATAAAATAGAACGTTAGAAAATGATAGGCAGTATGATCCTGATGATCAGACTAAACTTTTCAAACTCTTAACCACAATTTGTTTAACTTGCTGTTTGATTTCAAACCCAAATATTTCAGCATCTTACCTGTTTTTCTGTTGGAGATATAATAAATAATCATCGTGCTTCTCATCAAAGTCACTCTGATTAAAGGAAATAAAAACAAAAACATAACAATCTTTAGTTTAGGTGGAAGTACAAACATTAGCTCAGTGGCTAGAACTTTTGCTTTGCAACACCAGGGTCCCAAGTTTAAGCTTTAGAAAAGACAATATCTGCATGTGGTTTGTATGTTTGTGTGGGTTTCTTCTTACAGAGTAATATAGTTAATGACATAGGACTATGGTACAGATTTTAGATTGTAAGCTTCTTTAAAAGACAGTTTATGACATGACTATGGACTCTGTAAAGTACCATTGTAAGTGCTAAATAAATGCATTAATCAATAGAGATATGCATGCAATATGCCTTTGAAATTCTTAGAACTAAGAAACCAGCTAATAAATGAAAGCTTATTCAAGTCTGGTGACATTTCGTAGAAATATAAGGAGTAGATTGAAGACTGGAAAGATAGATATAAAGACTTTACAGGTGGAAAAACAGATCTTTGTGTTTAATTCATGCGGAGCGAGCCTTACTGTGATCCATGACATCACGAAAGGGCCTTTTACTCAATGAATCACCAAATACTCTACGAATTGAATGCAACTAGAGAAAACTGTGAGAGAATGCAGACATACGAAAGAAATACATCAGAGATGTATTTCATGAAACTGCTAGAATTCGCTACTAATAAAGCTCTGCTAAACTACTGCAAAGGATCCCTAATGATATAAATTGATTAGTTTACAGATTACAGAAACCTCTGCTGTGGGAAGAGTATGTGAAAGTAGTAAGCCCTGGCAACGTTGCAAGTGTTTCTCTTGCTTGGCTTCTGTGGGTATGCAGTGGTATATTGAAAAGCATTGCTGTGTACCTGCAAAAAGGTGAGCACTGCTGAGTGTTGTGTATAATATGTGCTGCAGGAACTAAAGGTGACATTTATTAAAATAGAGTACCTGGCATTGCAGCTTGCACTCCTAACTTGCTACAACTGACAGCCCTCACTGTTATTTATATAAGTATTTTGAGAGATATGAGAGCTGGACCAGTGTATGTGGATAATTGTTTTGTTTAGGCAGCCAGATAATCTTTTCCACTTACGTCCTGAGTACCGATTTAAAACACAGGCACCATGGCCATTAATCTCAGTGGCTTATGTGGGTCCCGGCAGCTTGTTGTGCTGGAACCAGCAGCTGTCTGTGAAAATCATGCTTTAACATTTGTGTTCCTTATAGGCCACAGCAGGATCTATTATATATGATTAACGGGTGGAGAAGAAAAAAAATAGAAATGGGATAGACAGCACAGAAAAAGTAACACAATGTAAAAGAAACTGGCATAGTTTGACCTAGGGCTCTACTTTGCTGTTTTCCATTGTTTCTGTTATTTGAGAAAATTGTTATTTGAGGGTGGAGAAGAAAAAAAATAGAAATGGGATAGACAGCACAGAAAAAGTAACACAATGTAAAAGAAACTGGCATAGTTTGACCTAGGGCTCTACTCTGCTGTTTTCCATTGTTTCTGTTATTTGCTTTCTCTTAATAAAGAATGTAAAATTTAGAGAAAACACACTACAATCCGCAAGGGCTCCTAGAGCCATAAAATGAATGCTAAAGGGGCACAGCTTGGGCACCAAGAGCATAGAATATGACAAAATGTAAAGTAAATGTGTGCGTTCTCAAAGTTGGGCAAAGAAACAAGTTTTTAATGCCCAGCTTCCTCCATCCTGTATTTCTCTGCTCCTTTGTTTGCCCATAAGAGGGAATAGAAATACTAGTACTAATACTAATACTAAAATATGAGGATTATGTGACTCGCTCCCTCCTATGGTCCTAATTTACTAAAACACTCCGAGACTTAATAAAATAGACTATCATGGGTGAACCTGGAAAGTGCTGAGTCCCCCAGCTGCACCATTGATAGTCTATCTTCTCCAGTCCAGGAGAGTTTTAATAAATCAGACCCTATGGCCCCAATTTATAAAGCTCTTCAAGGCTGGAGAGGATACACCTTCTTCAATGAAACTGGGTGATCCAGCAAACCTGGAAAGGATCTGGTCCAATATTGAAAAATTTGCTAGCATAATAAATCAGGCCCATTGTGTCACAACTTGTGATTGGTGACTGATCACGGGCTGCTCCATGGGGGCAAGGGGAAATCCTCCATTAGGTAAAAATCAACCCACACAACAGATTTCATATGTAAGTAAAACATCTGAGAAAAAGTGCTCACCACATTTTTAGATCTGGAATGACTTCTTTCATTACTCCGCATAGATCTACCTAAAATACATACAACACGGTCAGTATATTGTTCTCCTTTTTTTGCAATTTTCGTTGAAAATTATACAAGATAATTATAGAAATAAGGCAAGGATGAAATAATAGGCTACATTAAAAGATACAAACAAGACGTATAAACTTTATGGACCTGTGAGGAACATTTACTGCATCAAATCTCTGAAAGTCAAAAAAGTCATAGGTATAGTCTGATAGGAACAGATAAAATGAACTTTTCTTTTATTAAATTTATTCTAAATATACACAAACATCCAGACATATTAAAATAAATATTTGCTATGTTACATATTACATTTGGATCACATACAATATTCTGATTGTAAACAATCAACATAAACTTCTGCCTAAACATATCACAGGTGAGTATACAAGTATCATATAGCCAATAAGTTTCCTATATGCCGTTCAATGATGTCAGGAATCCTTGAAATTATAGGCAGGAAGAATAGGTGTTTTTTAACTTCCTAATGTTTTTCACAGTTAAAAAATGAACTGCATTCTCAGGAAATGATAAAAGCGTGTATGTGAGGATCTGATAATGCAATGCAATCCAGAATGCCTAATGCAGCAAGAACATGGATAGAAAAACATTGGCTTGGAAAAACAAAATGATATTAGTCTGAAGGTATCCAATTTAATAATGGCCAGAAGGTAAGTAAAATAAACCTTACAGCCATCGAGAAGTATCATGCTGACTGTCCGTGCTGTCAGAAAGAAAGCTTTATCCATGATCTAGCACAGGCGTAGGCAAACTGCAGCCTTTAGGCCAGATACGGCCTAGCCGGTAGTTCGTTCCGGCCTAACGACCCCTAGATGATCCGGCTCTGGAACCGCGGGTTGCCGGCGGATCGGCCGGGGGCGTTAGGGTATCCTGGAGCCACCCCCTTGCTGTGGCTCCCCTATTTATATTTATACGTTGATACTTCCGTTGCCGCGGTAAATAGGGAAGGCTCCCTTAAGGTAAATCCCTCTCCTCCGGAATGCATACGGAAGAGAGGGATTTCACTTCAGCGGGCGTTGCCTGGTGGTGGGCGGAGCCATTAGGGCGGGTCCAGCCTAGTGTTCTCCTGCCCACCCCATAAATGGCCTAGTAGTGGCTATAAAACTTTGCCGACCCCTGTTCTAGCAGCTTACTCTATCCTCATGTTATAACATAATTAGGTACATATCTGTGATATATGAACATTTCTATACATTTAGTTTATTTAGAGGCCCTGCAAGCATATAAAAATATCAGCTTAAATGCCAGAAATGCGCTTAGCTCCTATGCCATGTTGTGTACTGACAACAAGCAAAACTTTTGTGGACCGAGAGGTTCAAGGTTTGCCCAGTTGTCATTTGCTTATCTACTTAAACCCTCCAATTGTCTAGGAATTCATTGCAGCTCAGAAGAAAAACCAAAGAAAAAAAAGATTTTTCAAGCTTAAAGACCATCTGTAATTTTTGCCAGGGGTTGTGTTTCACCAATGCAATGTTTATTTAGTTGTTTGTTGAAGATCCAAGAGAGCCAGAGAATTTTGGTGAGGTGCATCATCTTTATCGAAGCTGTGAGCAAAGTACCTTGAGCTGAAGCCCAAAGAGTACTAAGAACCTGGAAACTAAGAAACCAGAAAATGATTTGCAGAAAGGCTTCCAACTGGACAGGACTGCAATTAGAGCTGCCAGTGTAACTGTAGATGTCTTGAAAGACATGCAGCTATACAAAAGAAGCTGCCAGTAGATGTGAGATGTAGTCAGCAGCATGATTAGCTCATTTCCTTACATGTAGAAGATTAAACCTCTATGAATACAGAGAAACAGAAATTAGTAATGACTCTCTTACAGCTTTAATTTGTTAGGGTATGGTTAGATGTGGCCATCTATTGCTAAGTACCGTATTTTTTGCCGTATAAGACGCACTTTTTCTTCCCCAAAACTGGGGGGAAAAGTTGGTGCATCTTATACGACAAATACCATGTTTCCCCGATTTTTTATAAAATAATTAAAATAAGATACTCACCCGATACCCGATCCTGTGTGTGTCTCCTCGATGCTGGCTGCAGTGTGTGTCTCCTCCTGCAGAGCGAAAGAAGCCGGCACACACGCCCCCGCGATTCTGAACCA
>NC_092864.1:69011290-69013116 GCF_032062135.1 Pyxicephalus adspersus | reverse complement strand
TTTAATAGCATCTATAAAATTCTTAAAATATTAAGTACATCATACATAATAAAAAAATGATATAGGAGACATTTATACCGCAGTGTCCTAGAGAAGGAAAATTTGCAGGTTCCGTATGTTATACTTGCTGAATTTCAGGTCTCATTAAGCCTCATCCTGAAGAAGTGGTGTTACACCACGAAACACGTCGATGACACACTGGCAATTCTTGTGAGACTTGCTATAATGTTTCAACTATGTATTTATGCTGATACTTTTATGTAAATGGGGATGTATGTTGTGTATTGTAATATAGGGACACACTGGTTCCTTCTCTAGGACACTGCAATATAAATGTCTCCTATATCACTTGTTTAATATGATGTACTAATAAAATATTTTAAGAATTTTATAGATGCCGTTAAAGTCCCGTTTTTCTGCACATATCTATTTTGTCTATAATTGGGATGTGGCATATGGGCATTTAATGCAATGTATTCAATGCTCGCCAACCAGTGAACTCTTTATTTATATGTACAATATCTGGGATATGTTTATTATAGTGGTTGAACTTGATGGACTTATATCTTTTTTCAGCCTGACTTACTATGTAACTATGTATGTACCCTTCAGTTCCCACACTGCGATCACAATAACAGATAAGTAAAAATAGAAGGCATGTTAAATTACATATACATTTACAAAGGCAAACATGTTTGCTCACTTCTATACCTTTGCTTAATTGAACACCTGAAATCTATTAAAGTAAGTTCACCTACCTAAATTCCTGCACGACCAATAAACAAGCAAAGATTTATTGTGTTTGTGCGCACTTAAGCAAAGATTGAGCATAGGCCGGTAACAATAAATATAACAAATGTGCTGCCATAATTTTACTCTACAGTCTATTCAGAAAATGTATTTCAGTTTTACGACAAAAAACACATTTCTAACATAAAAATTGTGTTACAAATTACAAGAAAGGTCTGGCAGCAAAAGGATTTTACTTTAAAAAGAACTCACATTAACTGTTGTGTCTTGCAAAAAAAACATAAGCCATCTTTATTTTATTTTCTACATTATTAGTTAGGAAAAAGAAAGATTTATAGGATCCAAAAGGAGTGACGTATAAAAGAACAAACATTAAAATGACCCAAGGCCACTGCAAGGCCCTTTGTCACTCTGTATGTATGATAAAACTGAACAATGAAGACCAAAGAGCAGAGAATATTGATAACGTTAAACTTTGGTGTTGCTGAAGAAGTTAAAGGGGTTTAATGTATAAATCACTGAATCTGACGTTCATTGAAACATTCCCTGGTGGTGAACCAGTTATTGCCATCGAAATACATAGATTTGGAAGATTCTCCACCAGAGATTGTTAGACCCCTAAGAATATCATGGACAGCGAGGAAAACAATGAAATGGATATTTTAATAAATTAAGTCTAACCTTTCACTAGAGGACCAGAGATCCATCTAACATTGAAGAAATATCCCACCTGTTAGTATTTCATACAAGGCCACATCCCTTTCAAATACAAGACCAAGTGTGTGGTGAAGAACACCGATTTCATGGGACTTTAAAGGCCAATAACAAAGCATATATAAAAAAACATCATTTTAATAATACATCATTAAAATCATGCAACAATATAAAATTTAATAAAACCCTAAATACAACACTAGACTCTCCTGTTGGGGTATCCCATGTGGGAATACAGCCAACTGCTTTCTTTACGCGTTTCGCAGAAATTTTTTGCTTCATCAGGAGAAAGGAGATTTGGTGTTCACATACATGGCACAACCTCCTAATCATGCGGTAGGGGCAACAAATGGGTCTTAATG
>NC_092864.1:69008800-69011067 GCF_032062135.1 Pyxicephalus adspersus | reverse complement strand
TATTACCTGTTGATCCTGTCAGTAGATCCATTAGTCTTCCACTCCTTGCACCAGGTCAAGCTGTCTAGCAAAAGTGTCAGCTACAAGCCTGGAAAAATAAACACCAATACACCCCCAGGGTTTCTTAAAAAGTCAGATATTTTTTAAGCAATATTTTTTTATTAAGAAACAGAAGAGAAATACACAAAACAAAGTACAGAACATATACATAACATAACATATACAGAACATAGTAATATTTACAAGACATATAGTAAATATGTTACATATACAATTATTCATCTAAAATGTTTCAAATATAAAATGTGTGTAAAGCAAATAATAACGTCATACTTTTTTTGGAATAATATTTTCTGAAGCTACTTTTGATAACTGTCATTGTTCATAGCACAAAACCATATAAAGATAAAAGACAAGTAAAGTGGAAAGGGAAAAGTGAGGAAAAGTAAAGTAGAGAAAGAGTAGGTCAAGTTCAACCAGTTAATCAAATACTTCAATATGGTACCTTGGGTGAAAATATTCCTTATATTCCAAGCAATCAGCAGTCAGAACTTCTACAAAATCTAACCACGCTGACCATGTGGTCATAAAAACTTCATTCTGGTCATGAATTTGTGCCATCACATCCTCCATACGCTGTATGTGTGATAGTTCTGCTATCAGGGTAGGGGTCCCTTTGTTGACCCCAATACTGAGGTATGAACGCTTAGCGGATGCTAATACAGAGCGTAGGTGACCCAGGCAAAGTAGACCAGTGGTCCCAACCCTTCGGACCTCACGGATCACTAAATCCACGGAACCTGGACCACGCATGCGCAAGGAGCCATGTGTAACTCAAAGAGAAGAAACCTCCCCCATAGAGACGTCATTAGAACCAGCTCACTGTCCCATCGCAGCCTGCGTGCTAAACATCCGGGGGGACAGTAGCGCAGGTCTATGGACCCAACAAAAGGGTGAAATAGATGGTAAAAAAGATTGCCGATCTCACTGCGCATGCGTTTGATGAACAATTTTTCTTTTTATTGATAAAAGGGCGGAGATCAGGGCATGCACAGAAGGAGCAGCCAAGAGCCTCCCGGCATGCGTGGCGTAGGTATCCTGGGAGGCCGCGGTGATCAAGACTGGCCGTGCTGCACACATTTGTTTAAAAAAAAAAAAAAAGGTGTTGCATTTAAAAAACAACAACACAATGTTTACCTTACATCAAAGGATTGTCTATGCAAAGTAAACATTCTGAGTTAAGTGAGAAAACTTCCAGCCAAACCCTGCTGTGTCTAATATCAGACTGGTCTATGAAGCAGGGACATCAGACTCTATGTAATGACATATGACTATGGTGGGGACATTAGATTGAGAGCCCCTTTGATGGACAGCTAGTCACATGACTATGGACTTTGTACAGCGCTGGGTAACATGTCGGTGCCATATGAATACTGTGGAATAATAATATTATGCATTTTTGCAATTCTGTTGTCATAATACTGATAATACTGCGATGTGATGACTTACCCTCCATGACAGCGCTGTGCGATCCCCGGATGCTGCAAATATATACAAAACTCTTCCAAACTGTTTTCTCGGGTTACCTAGCTGCAAGCAGCCAATAAACTGCCAGAGCAACTCAGCCAATCAGCATAGTAAGCTCCTGCCCGCACCAAACATTCCAGATTTTTTTAACTGCGTGTCTGCCAATCCACCAATCACAGTTTGATGTCAGGAATTTATAGCCAATGATAAGCTATCACTTCTATGCTTCCGAAGTTTAGGTTTCAAAACTGTCCTCAAAAGCGCCAGGCATGTATGTGTAGTCGGCCATTTTTGTAGAGACCTTCCTGTTTACTAAATAGGCAGTACTTCGACAAAATGGCGGCCGCCACGGAAAACATTGGAGTTGTGAACTCGGTGCTGTCACCCAGCAGTGAATGAATTATGTTTGTGCTGCAGTGTGGTCTCCGGTTTGTTGAGTGAGATGGACGCGCTGGAAGCAGTGTTGGATGAAGTGGCTCTGGAAGGTTTGGATGGCATCACAGTGCCAGCTTTGTGGCTGCGGCTACAGGCCCGTGTGCCCCCCTTTCCTCTCCTGCTGGATGCCCCCACCAAGGAGCTCATATGGCAGTCACTGCTGAGGCACCAGGAGCTGGACTTCTATCAACTGCCTGAGGAGAGGAAGCCCCTGGTCATTTATAACAGGTCAGCACCCCTCATTATTGTTATACAGGACTTATATAGCGCCAACATGTACCACAGCGCTGTACATTACATAGGGG
>NC_092864.1:69005987-69008237 GCF_032062135.1 Pyxicephalus adspersus | reverse complement strand
ATTACATAGGGGTTATTATTACTATACAGGACTTGTATAGCGCCAACATACATCACAGCGCTGTACATTACATAGGGGGTATTATTATTATACAGGACTTATATAGCGCCAACATATATCACAGCGCTGTACTTTACATAGGGGTTATTATTATTATTATACAGGACTTATATAGCGCCAACATATATCACAGCGCTGTACATTAAAAATGAAATTATTATTAAATAGGATTTATATACCGTAGCACCAACATATAACACAGCGGTGTACATTAAATAGGGGTTGCAAATGACATACACATACAGACAGTAAAAAAAAAAAAATACACTTACCTTCAATCACGCAGCGCAGTCGATCAGTCCGGAGGTCTCTTCCATCGGGCCCTGCGTTGTCCCGGCATCCATCTTCAGGCCGACGTTCAGGGTGCCGCCATGTTCTCTTTTTCTGGGTTCTTCTTATTACGTCACCCGACGCAGGCACACGATCGGGTGACGTAGTTGGGGAAAAAAACTTTTTATGAAATGAAAAGGTAAACATTTGCCAATCTCCTAGAAGTTTTTTTCCAACCTACATCACCTGATCTCGCGTCTGGGTCAGGTGACATAAGAAGAAGAGGATATGGCGGCGGTCGGAGACGGATGCCGGGACGATGAGGGACCAGATGGAAGACACCTCCGGACCGCTGCGGGATTGTCTATCCTTTTTTATGTAAAGTGAAAGTTCTGAGATTAGGTACGCTTTAATGTGTAATAAAATGTAGTTTTATTCAGTGTTGTCATTCCATTGGGGAGATTTTCCCTCACTTCCTGTGCTAGAGACTACAGGAAGTAAGTGGAAACTTCTCCAATGTCAGGGGAAATATTTGTTAGGTAGTTGTAATCTACACAAATATAAGAGATTTTACACCTCTCATTTTAGTTACCATTATAACCATTTTGAATATTTAAACATTTCTTACCGTTGTTGTTGTGATTAATAACCACCCGGGCGGTTAGCCCGACCTTGGTTCGGGGTAAGTAAACTTGCTACTATTGGTTACCCCGAACCACGGTCAGGCTAGCTAAAAATAGAAACGAGCGTTATATTTCAATCTGATTGTCATACAACATTGTATGACAATCGGATTACAACTGAAAAAAAATACTTACCCGGTCCCCGCAGCTCCTCCGGAGACGTCTTCTTTCTTCATCCGGTGTGTGCAGTGACCCCCCTTACAGCCGCTAAGTCACCTGATCTCACGCCTGCGCAGTGCCAGATTGAGTGACGTAGCAGGAAGACCAGAAAAGAAGACAGGAGATGGCGGCGCCTGGTGCTTCCTCTGCACTGGGACGAAGAGGAATCCCAGGACGACGCGGGAGGACCAGCACCCTCAAGGGATCTGCCATGACAGACAGATACAGACAGTGGCACAGGAGAAAGAGAGAACCCTGTCCCAAAGAGCTTACAATGTAGGAGGTGGGGAAGTAGCACACAATAGGAGGGGAGATATGTAGTGGTAGGAAGTAATGAGGGTTTAGTAGACAGAAGATGATGGGGTAAGCAAGTTTAAAAAAAATGGGTTTTGAGTGCTTTTTTAAATTAGCAGAAAGTAAAAGCAAGCCAAATAGGATGAGGAAGAGCCTTCCAGAGAGTTGGGGCAGCTCTAGAAAAGTCTTGGAGCCGTGCGTGTGATGGGGTTATGAGCGAGGAAGTCATTGTTCCTTAGAATCTTTAGAATGGGTAAAAACTTCAATATCCTAGATGTTGTTTTTTAAATGAATTGGTATACCATAAAATCTTGTTTTGGGTAGCCTAGGGAAAAGCTAAAATATTGCCCTCTTCCTGTTGTAGAAAGGCAACAGGAAGTGACAGAAAATTGCTTCAACTCTAACTCAGTTGTCACCATGACAGTTATCCCCGTTGGAATATACTGAAATATATATTTTTTAACTCTTGCTCTGGTGGCAACTATAACAGTAATGAATGTAAATACTGAAAAAAACAAAAGGGGTTTTGTCTAGATTGCAATCAAGTATATTTTACAATACGAGAGTGTCATATATTAACATAATAAAATATGTGAGTCTTTCCGGCGCCTATTTGAAGCAGCATGGGTTCGGGATGAGCGGTCTAGACATCATGCAACTACAAAATAAGGTTAACCGTATAGCACTTGAGCCATAAATGAAGGGTGAAACGGTATCTTCAGGGGTTCAGATAATAGATGGTTAGTCATATACAAAGGAAAGATATCTGATTGAAGAATGGGGG
>NC_092864.1:69002559-69005336 GCF_032062135.1 Pyxicephalus adspersus | reverse complement strand
GGGCCAAAACTAAAAACTTAGAGAAAGTTGCGGACCAAACTTGAAATAGCACCGCTACTACAATTCCCTGCGTCTATAAAACAGTCCAATGTGGGGCCACACGTAGACAGAGAGGCCGCTGCTCTATAGACACAAGTTATGCCAGATAATAAAGTAGCCGCGCTATTTCAATGCAGCAGCGGGCAAGCTGCAATTCATATTTATGATTCCTTTGGGTACCAAAAAAGGATGTTGCGGTCTAGATTTGGCCTGGCGGGCAAAAGTTTAACCCCCCTGGTCTAGATACTATACCTATTGGTTCTCATATATCTACTTATTTAAGCATGTATTTGTACCTACATACCCTCAATCACAATTGTTTCTTTTGCATATAACTAACCATCTAACATCTACACCCCTGAAGAAGCCAATAGGCAAAATGCGTCGGGTTACGGCTCAAGTGCTATACGATTAACCTTATTTTGTAGGTACAAGCTGCCTAGACCCGTCATTCTGACCCCATGCTGCTTTAAAAAGCCACGGGAAAGACTCACTAATTTTAATATGTAATGTTGATATATGACACTCTCGATTGTAAAATACACTTCATTTCAATTTAGCCAAAACCCCTTTTCTTTGTCGTTTTGTGTATTCACTTTTTATAAATCCAAGGGGTGACACAACTATATATTTATCCTTTACCATAGAGTGGGACGTAACTTTTAACCTATATAACAGTTATGATTTTCTGTCCCCATACCATTGTTCCTCAGGACCCATTAAAAGGGAGAGTTTGCTCAATGAAGATGCAGACAGCAATAAAATCCTGACATCTTCTGTCTCCTGCAACCATGTAAAAGAAAACTGTATTTTCCATATTCTTTTTTTATCAGAAAAAGAAATGTAAATATGGCAGTTTATGAGTAAATCAAATGAAATGCTAACTGTAAACATCATCATCATTTGTTTTTCAGGTATGAGGAGTTTCAATATGATCCAAGTGTACTAAAACCCAAAGCAGATTCTCGCCCTGAAGACATATATCCAGTTCATACTATATTAGATAACAAAAATGGAATCCAAGGCTCATGCCGTTTTTTTGAAGAACGAGTTTCAGTTGGAGAATACCTAAGGAAACACTTGATGACAAATGAAGATGCATTTGCCAAGTAAGTATAACGGTTCATGTTATCCAAGACAGGACATAACTATATTTATCTCAGAAAAGTAAAATGGAACTAAACTGCCTGATCACTGCCCAGCTGTTACACTTTGCTGAGCTGTGCATGTGCGGAAATTACATCATACCGGCCAATCAAGATGACCGAAGTTAGGCATTCAGAAGGATACAAGAGAGAAGATGGCGGAAAGGGGACAGGTGAGTATTGCTGTTTTATTTTTTTTAAACAATTTTTGTGTTTTTTTATTTTACTGTTTTTGTTTTTTTTTTTTTTTTGTTTTTTGATAAATATTTTATTTAAACTTGTTTTTTTTTCTGGCAATTTAAATTGTATTAGATTGGCAAACACAAAGCATATCATTCTCTGTTTCATGGGAAATAGGAGCTTGAAACTATACAGAGGATCCCTGATCTTCAGAATTGCAAAAAAAAAAAAAATACATAGGTATAACGTCTTGTAACCCGACACGTTTCGCCTGTTGGCTTTATCGGGACCTATGGAGAGCAATTAATACTGTGCATAAAGGCAATATACACATTTTTTTTTTTTTCGATTTTTAAGATCAGGGTTTTATTTCTCATGAAATTTTGAATGGGAATGACCAATCACTTGGTTGATTTATGTTACACAGAATTATGTGCTTTGAATTTGCTACTTTGATCTAATACATTTGAAATTGTTGCAAAGCCAGCTTTCTCTGTTCTATTCTCTTTGTAACCTGATATTGGGGTTGGCACCTGCATAAAGTATTTATAGATAGGATAGGTGATTCTATAACCCCCTTTCACTATTTATATCAAACAGAATAAATCCTCCTCTTCCGAGGTTCTCCCCACAGTGAGAACGATTGACAGGTAATTTTATAGCTTCCTGGAATACCTATGTCACATATCCCTGAATGCTGCAGGTTTTTAGGTAAGGCACTGGGGGAAGCGCTTAATCCTATTCTGCAAATGTGCAAGATCAGCCTCTGTGGGTTCAAACATCAGTGGGTTTTCCACAAATTTGTAGCAAATCTCACACCTGCACAGAACAAGATCAGATGTTACTTCCAAAGTCCTGGATTTGATGCAGCACCCTGGGATGTGGTATAGGTATTCCAATAGGCTGTGGATTTACCTGTAAACATTTTTTTGCCATCACCCAAAATGGACTTTTTTGTGCTTGGTCCACTGAAACACAAAAGTGTCCCAAAAGTCACTACTCACTTCTTTTTTTCTATTTCGTTCCAGGTATCATTTGGAGAGACGTGGGGCCATCAGCATATGACAGCTTAGGCGTTGCAGTTTTTGTAAGCGTTCCCTTAACCATGGCTTGCCAATACACATTGGAGCAGGGAATGATACGCTTACAGAAATTGCAAAGCCTAGGTTGTCAAATGCTGATGGCCTCAAGTCTCTCCGAATGATACCTGGATCAAAATGGAAAATAGGAAGTGTAGTGACTTTTGGGACATTGAACAGATTTAACATATTAGTTTCCTGCTAATGATATGTTCAAATGTTTTTCAGATGGGGAGAGAAACTTGTGATTGTTGGTTCTCAGATCTTGCGGTTTCGGGCTCTAATTGGATGGGAAGGGGATCCTTCATTAAAGTTACCTGATTGTTCATACTGC
>NC_092864.1:68961879-69000955 GCF_032062135.1 Pyxicephalus adspersus | reverse complement strand
AGTCTGTTTTTGTCTGTACTACCTGATTTTCTACTTTCATGTCAAATCATAACAGTGTCATTGTGTGTGTGTGTAAATAATTTTAATATAATTATTTTATTATTTATTTCAGGGTGGATGCAGGAAAAGTCCATTATTTACGACGGGTGCTTGATAGGAAAGGTCTTGTAACAATGCAGACACACATTATCAAGCTACCCAGTGGAGCTCAGCAGCATTCATTACTTCTACTTCTGAAGCGCTTTCATGTTGACAGGTTTAGTACCATATACTTCATTTCCCACTCACATACACACATCAGCCACTTTATTGCGTACACCTTACTAGCACTAGGTTGGGCTAAGTACGAAGGGGGCAAAATTGTGCCATGAAAATATTTTCCCTTAATACACCACCACCAACCTATACTATGGATACAAGAATGGATGGATCAATTCTTCTATGTTGCTGATCCAAAAATCTGACCCTATCGTCTCATTTACAGAGCACAAATAAAAATTCATCAGACCAGCAGTATACTTTACTCCCAAGGCAGTTTAGGGACACAAACTTTCTTTCAAAATTAATATATATAATTTAATATAATTTAGACAACAAGATTAATTAAAAAATATTTTTTGATGCATCAAATTCTATATACAGTGCAACAAAGGGTATTTCACATCACGAGCGATACATTCAAGTAATGACGTGTTTCACGGAAATATTTTGCTTCATCAGATCCCTTTTGTTTTCACACTGTGGTGAATTAGCCCAAGACAGGCTTCTATCAATTCATATGTTGCCCCTTGATTGCTGTGTTCTGGAGCACCACCCCACAGAACAGGAGGGAAATGAATATCTCCTCCCTATTGGATTTTTAATTTATGCCAGAATCGCGTCCATCTTGGAAGCTTATTCACCACATAACAAATTTGATCAATGGTTTTGTGTTGCTGGTGATGTGAAATACCCTTTGTTGCACTGTATATAGAATTTAATGCACTAAAAATCTTTTTAATCGTGTTTTCTAAATTACAATAAATTATATATGTGAATTTGGGGGAAAAACTGTTTTGTGTCCCTAAACTGCCTTTGGAGTAGGAAAGTAAATTATTTTGTTGTTTATCAATAGTATGATGGCAGTGGGATTGGGCCAAGTGTCCTGTTTAAAAAATATTGATGATTTTTTATCTTGGAAAAACCATTGTACTCCCTATATATAATAGTGAAACTCATCAGACCAGGCAACGTTTTTCCAATTTTCATTTGTCCATTTGGTGATCCTTCGAATTGTAGTTTATTTGGTGGTTACTGTTGCCTTTCTATCAGTCTGAACCAGTCTGACCGTTTGCTTCTGACCTCTCGAATCAACAAGGTGTTTTTGCCCACAGAAATGCCGCACAAAAGGTGTTCTTTTTCAGACCATTCTCTGTAAAACCCAGAGATGGTTGTGCATGATTATGCCAGTAAATATGCAGTTTCTGAAATACTCAAACCAGTCCATCTGTCACCACAACCATGACATGTTCAACCTCGCCTAAATCACTTTTCTTTTCCATTCCGATTCTCTAAACTGATCTTTAAAATTCTTCTTTTAGTTTTATTATTTTTTTTTTTTTTTTTAGGAAAAATAGGTATGACACTCTTGCTGAGAAAGTTTCTTTACTGTTATCTGAACGTGAGAATCACTTAGCAACTCTGGTGAACCTTCGTGAAGAAATGGTAATATACCTGTAGTGTGCATTTTATGTGTCTCCTTTCTGTCTACTATGGTATTTCAGCATATTGGTGACAAGACTACTTTTACACATATGCTAATTAAACCTTGATATATGATATGTAAATTTTGGGGTATTGTTCCTGATTGATCACTCTTATCCTAATCTTTTTCTAATGACTAAATTTTACACAAGTTAAAAAAAAACTTCAACAAACTTCATGATTTTTTGCACTGTTTTCTACTGTGCAAATGCTAGTAATTTATAGCTGAAAGCCAGGACTGCTATGTATTACATATCTGCTATCAAAATGCATTTTGTGCCTTTGAAAAATGTCCTGTATATAGTCTGCAATGGTCTTGGTGTAACATTTGGTATGTCAATAGCAAAACTTCCTGTTTTAATGAGTTAAAAAATCTCATATTTTATTTGGTTATAAAAGCATTCTCTTTTTAAGGGTTTACCTGATCGACTCTTTAAACGACTGTATTATTATATGGCTGCTGCAGGAATTGTGAAAACAGTTTCTGTGCCATTACAAGAGATTCAACCACTTGCTGAACTTTGCAAGACTAAGAGAGGTATGTCTTGAAAACCTTAGCTTTATACGGAGTGTGTCATTGTGTTTTTTTTTTTCTCTTTCTTTTCCTATTGACTGTTTAGTATTTTAATTTATTTGGAATAACATGCAATTTAATGAAGGACTCTGGATTCTCTTTATAATCTTCTAATTTTTGTATATTGTGATCAAATTGACATTAGTTGAGTTTAAACTAAACTAAGTTAATTTGGTTAGAGGTTTCCCGCTTTCGGACCTCAAATAAAATGGGTTTGCAAGGCTAAGGTAATGGTATTAGGAAGAAAGCTGAACTGTTCTGTAGCCTTAGAAGCATGTCAGATGTATTGTTTGCTCCTGGTCTGTTTCTTTTTTTTGCCTTTATATGGAAAGTGAATTCCTCAATAATACTGGACTCAAGACACTTGTGATTCTGCTGAACTTCACCTGTTTAATATAACTTGGGTGCATTTAGTTAAGACTTTGTCTAGCACCAACTTCGGCAAAATTCTAAAACACAAAATCAACAACTTTGTCTTTTTTGTTTGCATTAGCTTTAAAAACCTCTCTTGTCTTTTGTGGTCTTATGATATGAAATGTTTTTTTTACATAACATTAGCAGATCATGAATTGATGTTATGCCTGTATACCATGTTAAAAGTTTTTCCTTTTGTATAGGTACCGATATAATGGTGCGTTGTATTAAGCTGGTAAAGGAATATAAAAGAAAGGAAGGTGACGAGGATGAGGATGAAGATGAAGATGATAAGGATTTAAAAACCACAGTAGTTCCCATCGACATAATATATGAAAAGGATATGTTAACACAAACCTATGAGCTTAGTATGTGTTTTTACTTTTCATTAAAGTATATTCTGCAGTATATAGCAGTGCAATGTGTTTCAGCTTCATTACTGGTGCTCTTTTTACCCAGTTTTCTACAATAATATTAAATACTTATTCTGCCAGATCCTCTCCTGTTTTGTCTCCTCCCTACAAGGCTCTTTCCTGGGACCACTTGTCTTCTCCATTTATACCCATGGGCTTTTTTATCGGTTTATCAATTCATTTGTCTTGCAGCATCACCTATATTTTGATGATACCCGTATATATCTCTTTGCTCCTGATATGTCTACATGCTTTTTTTGTGTCCTCCACTGTCCTAATGCTATCTATTTTCATGTCCTTCCTCAACCTGGACAACAAATTGTCATTTTTTCATCCCAAGTTTCCACTCCCCAGCTAGACTTATACATTGATACCAGCTGTCCCTCAAATGTGTTGTTTAAGTGTAATATTTCAATCTGCACTTTTTATTAAAATCCTACTTTGGCACACTAATCACCTGCTGTTATCTGCACAAAAAAAATGCTCTTATATTTACTACTTCCTTAATCATCACTCAACTAAACTGCTTGCATGTGACCCAAAATCTCGGCTACATTACTGCAATATCATTCCTTTTGGACTTCACCCAAACTGCCTGAATGCTGCTGCATAATTCATTCACCTCTCCTCTTGTTTTTCTAACTCTCTCCCTTTGTCAGTCCCCGAACTCTAACTTTTAATTACAAAGCTTTTTACACGCTGGTTCCTCCTTACATATCTGCACTTCTCTCTAGATACCATCCTAAACTCAGCCTCCACTCTACTTTTTCTTCTCATCCCTTCATATTCCCGCTTCTCCTATTGCTGGAACTCTCCACAATCTATTTGGCACTCCTGTTGTAACCAAGTGTGTTAGGTCACCCTGTTAAATATGTTTGGTATATCTCATTCCACCTAATGATTTTATAAAATATATACTATATCTAATTATTTTTATTTTTGCAGTTGAAAGTCAAGGCACTAATGGAATTTCACAAAGCGAGATAAAATTGGCAATGAATGTGGGGAAGCTGGAAGCCAGAATGTTGTGTCGTTTATTAGAAAGATATAAGTTGATTAAGGTTAGATGCTTTGACATTTGTGAAGGGTGGGGGGAGATGGGGGTTAATAAATGTGTACTTTGCTATATTAGACTATTACCTGCTTGGGAATGGAACCACTGTCATATAAATATATATATATATATATATATATATATATATATATATATTTTCCTCTTTGAATGGGCCTCATGATAAAGGTGCCCATCACTTTGAAAGTTGAATTTTTTTTTTGACCTTTGTAAATGGCAGACAGCTTCAATCTACGAAGGGGATTTTCCAGGTCTGCAAAGTTCTCTCTCCCCTCTCACCTCTAAACTACATATGTCTCCACACATTAGCAAATCTACATTGGGCCCTATTGGTCTTCTGGATTAAGGTGTCATTTCTGCAGCAGAACAGTTTCAGGGGGTTTTATGGCAATATGGTTGTAACACCTGAAGGATCTGTATGGAATCCCCCAAATCATTTCCCTTTACCAAACAGAATTTGTTACTTTTGTGGACATAAGGGATATGAACCTACGTGCGTCTATTGTGTCCACCAATAAACACCAACGTTTTCTACAATTTAGTGGGTCCCTAGACTATCGGTTTGTAGCTTTGCTGTTTATCCCTTAAAGCACCTCAGGAGTTTGCCAGGGTGATGGTTCCAATGTTTGGCTCTCAATACTAAGTTAATGGTCAGATTTTTTATCCTTGCTGTTCTGTTCTGACTGTTGACCTCTTATTCAATCTGTAAAATCTGAAGCAGATTCAAACAATGCTTTTTTAAGAAGCATAGAAAAAATGAGTTAGATACATTTCACTCTCTTTTCCTAAAACTGTATTCTTCTGTTGTTTTATCTTATACATGTACACAATGCTGTGGAAATCCTTTGTTATTTAATAAATGTTTATAACAAAAATAGTATACGTACAGCAAAACAGAGAAATGATTTAAACACATTTAAATAAACTTGACTCAAAATTAATAAAATATTTTAAAATAGTTAAATATTCCAGTTATATTACAGCAAACAACCTATAAAACCTAGTTCTTTCAGGCACATACTGGTCCATTTGTCACAGCCAGTACTTCCAAATATGTCTCTTGCCTATTCACGTTTGCCAATAAGGCGGCCCAAAATAGTAGAATAATGTAACTGTGCTCCTGGAGGTAACCATTGATAGTAACCAGAGGTCATCATTCTTAATGTTTAATAATTATCATCACTGTAAACTCCCTTGTTCTATATTCCTTATAGAAAGGAAGTTATCTTGAACTGAAATAAAATTGTGTACATGTGCCATATAATATTTCTAGATCACATTAGGACATCGGTTAAGGACAACTGAAATTCTGATCCCATTACTGTTCCTGTATCTGTTTGTATTGCTCTTTATTGTAATAAATATTTATTATTTACTATTATATTACTGGCAGATGATGTACTTTTTTGTTTTTAGGAAAAGCACTTTCAAAGCTTGTTGAACTGGACAAAATATCAGTCACATCTGAAAACAACTGCAGTAGAGACAGTCTTCATTTAGAGTCTAACTCTTTTATAACAACTCTAGATGAGGATAACGATGATATCTCTGTAATTGAGGAGGTTGTGGTAAGTAGTAGTAAGTAAGTAGTTTTAGCATTTTACATCATTTTCCATTTTTTTGGTTATGTTTTTTCCTTCCACGAGTTGGCATGATACATGGGGACAGTAATATAGCAAGGATTTGTTTTGAATGATCAGTTTTGAATGATCAGTAGTCATCAGCTATGGACATCAATGCAGTTCTCAAAGATGCTGAAACCAAGACTATCACACTTACCTCCTAGCTAAAGGGCCGGACCCTCTCTCTGCAGATTATGACACTTCTAATCTCAGGCGAGCCTGCTCTTCAAATTTTATCAGTATCGCCCCTCCTACCAGCTAATCAAGAGATAGCCTCCCAATAGCTCTTGGCTATTTAGCTGGCTTGGACACAGTGCTTCCAGCAAACTGTCTCCACAACTGCTAAGCCCCCTAGTTGGGATGTGTATTTCCTAACCACCCATTGGTTAATTGAGTCTTTCCCAGTCCCTTGCTAACCCCTTGTTGCCCAGTCTGTTTCCCTGTCTGTTCCCTTGTGCTATTTTAGTTTTCCATTTGTCTTCTGTGATACCTGTGTGTCCATTCCTACTATCTCACCCTTGTCTACTTTCTGAATTTTTAGTACTTGGTCTCTGGCTTTATTTTTGACCTCGCTTGTTTTCTTCCTTCCTCAACCCCAGCCTTCCTTGACTATTCTCCTGCCTGTTGATTCGGTACCATACATTGTTCTGCCAAACCAGATGTGCCCAAGGACCACAACCTGGCAGCAGTCTCTTAACATCCTCACCTCTATAGGCTCTGGCTGCTTCTTAGATTCTGCCCCTTGGCCCATTTTAGGACTCACACCGCTTTTGAGCATGCCATAGCGCCCCCTAGAGGCTCAGTTTCTACAAGTCTGACAAAGACAAAATTATAACTAGGTATTTAGAGCTTTGAATATTCCTGCCATGTGACTTTTTTCACATATGTTACTTGCATATTTTGATCTAGGATAAAGACATGGAAACAAAAAAAGGTAAAGGTTCCAGTAAGTCAGGAACACTGGAAAAATCTCATGAAACTTATCGCCTTTTGAAGAGGAGAAACATAATAGTGGAGACAGTTAAGAATTTGCGATTGGTGGAAAGCATGTTCACGTAAGTAATTTTTTTTTTACTAATTTATTACGACTAACCCCTAAAAACTGACAAATTCAGTAAGGCCACTAAAGGCAGGGGTGCCCTCAAGAAATGCTGTCTCCGTGTAGGTGAGGGGATTTGGAGCTCTTGTTCCATTTATCTGTTTTACAGCTACATATTTGTGCCATGAAGACACAAGCACAGGGATATGTTGTACATTGTCAACAAAAAAACACATTTCTATGCAGATACTAAATTCACAAAATGTTACTCTAATAATGTAGAACACTGTAAGTTAAGCAACAGTGGCTGAATATTGCACCATTACTACAGCAACTTGGACAAAATGTGCCAACACACTACTCTGTGCTTATTTGTCCATAATTGTAATGCCAGCTCTCATATATCCAAATTAACTTATAATTATGGCTTCAAAAACTTTAAAAGACTTCCAAGATTTCACGCCCCCTTAATTTGTTGGAAATCTGTGTAACAAAAAAATATAACTGCAATTTATACCTCCGAGCATCATTCCTTTATCCTTATTATTATTATTAATAAATAGGATTTATACAGTACCAACATATTACGCAGCGCTTCTTTAGTTTTTCTTTCAACCTAAAATTAAAACTAAACCTAAAAATTACATTGACATGCATTATATTTTGCTTGCACGTATTTGCAGAGAAAAAAGAAGATTTAAATAGCAAATAATTCACATAAATACCATTTCAGCTCTTACCATAGTCACATAAGCTATAAGTATATAAACAAGTGGGAAAGGTCAATCATTTATTTCTGGTCTTAAAACATTTGTTTTGAAAAAATGTTATTCTTTAGGAAGATCTCTTACTTAGAGAACACAATGCAAAAGCTTTAAATGAAGAAAGAGTGCAAGAGTGGTTAGCAGTGTTGACCATCATGTGGAATGGAATGTGAATAAAACACTGAATATGGCATGTTGCTGGCAACTCCTTTTTTGTCAGTGTTATTGGTGTAAAAGGTTTTGGGGAGTATGGAAGTTTGGGAAAAGTCTTTCTTTCCTTAGCTGCAAACAATTTTTTACCTTAATTTTTTTTTTATTAGTGTAACAAAAAATTCTGTCCATTCGATTGGAGGAGAAAAACAATTGCATCTCTAAATCTCCAGATTACCTAAACCTTTTGATTGCAGGGTAGTCCTATGTAGTTTCATAGGACTATATTGCATAAAGTAAATATTGTGTATAGGACTATGTGTACTATGTGTACTTGTAAAGAATTAAGACACTATTCTGTATTACCTTCATTCTGCACAAAAGTATTGTTGTGTCCTCCAAAAAAAAAAAAAAAAATCCTTGGAATAAATTATTTTTTTTTATATTATGATATTTTTTATTTTAACAGGTGGAATTTGTGGTTCATCCATCAATTAATCCAAACGATCCTTTAGTTAAAAGCACTATTGAACAAATACGTTTTCGCATGTCAAATTCTACTTCAGGGAACCGGTAAGTATGAGTGTTAAGCATGCAAGCCTACAAGTGAAACTTTAAGGTTTAAATTAGATCTCATGGCAGTTCTGTTCAATTATTTACCCTCTGTTTTGTGCTCAGGACACGCTTGCCTCAAACTTCACCAGGTTCTGGCAAATCCGAGCATGATGAGCAAAACAAAGAACATAAAGGAGAAAAACACAAGACATCTCTATTTCTAGGTGATAGTTGTGAAGATTTAACGGATGGCAAAGATTCAATGGATGTGACACAATTAAAAAATTATCATCCAGTCATAGGTAGGTAAAAGATTTTCATAATGGCTTAATGATTGGGTGTAAGTACATCTGGCTTGGTTTGGTGTGGCTTTTTTACAAGTTTTCATACAGTCATGCTCAGATCACCTACTTTAAACATCAGATTTGTCTTGAAGTACCTTGACATTGATACCCCCCACACACTTCTATAGCTAATCTACCCCAGTCCTTAGCCACTCAGCTGCGGAGATTCAGCATGCCTGTCCCCGAGGAGTCACAAACCATAATATAAGTGGAATCATACTTGACAAGCTGTTCACACATCCCAAATGCCTTCCGGCCCTGTACCCTTTTAGGGAATCATTTGCTTAGAAGTGATCTACTGTGGCTGTAGACTTGAAAGTTTCTACTTTAACAAGAGAACTATCATTTTAGTAGGAGATGTACATGTATTCAAAAATCGGATTACCAAGTGGTTCCCTCTTCAGAATTTTATTCTTGATTGTGGGCCCTGCTCTTCACCCTAATCTTAGTGTGATTATAATTTTTTTATGTCATAACAAGTTGGTAAAAATCCACAAATGTGATCGTTCTACGTTGACGTTCAGTGGTGACAGTTTGTGGTTCCACTCTTTGGTTCCACTGTCATTAGGATTCTACTGGAGGCAAGGGGATCTCTAGAAAAAACTTAAGAAACAGACTACGATGATTTGGCCAATTTTTTCCATAAAATGTCATTTGAATGTCTTCCCTTCCATTTCCACTACAAAATAAGATCTACTCTGCTCATAAAATCCAGAATTTGTAGTTTTTAAAATTCTCAGTTTAGCCTTCCTCTGCATTTAAGGTGTGCACCAAGTGTGAGAATGATTGTTAGCCTTTGCAGACATTTGTACGGATTGCATCTGGGATGCAGATGCATCTTAATAACAAGTTTTTGTCCTAGTCTTTTTGCAAAATATTTTCAGACATTTTTCTTTCAATCTGTTTACCATTCCCAAACCCAAGGGTGGTATTTGCTTATCCTGGACCTCAAATTCTGAATGTCTTCATTTGATTCCAATGGTTACAAATTAAATCTACTGGATTGTTCATTGCCTCCCCTGCAATGGGACCTTTTTACTACAAATTCATGGCCCTGGCCTTCAGCTGTCATCTGTACCTTGTGTGTTCTAACTGTTCACTGTTAGTTGTATCTATCCACTATCCTGGTAAAAAGATTCACCCTCACCGTGATGGTGGCATTGGGTTCATCAGACAGAAGTGAAGGAAATCTTTAGTAGTGAATTCTCATCATAAGGAAGGGATTCTTCACAGTAAGGTCTATGAACATGTGGAATAGACCCTTCAGGAAGAAGTTTCAGCAAATTCTGTAGATTTCTTCAAGTAAAAGCTGTATGATTTCTAGAAGCACGTAATATAACTGGTTATTATACTGGATTTAAGGTAACAATAACAGAGACTGTTGATCCAGGGAACATCCGACTGCCTCACATGTTCAGGGAGGATTTTTTATGCCCGTTGGAGCAAATTCAACCATGTTTTTATAGAGGTTTTTTGCCTTCCTCTGGTTTAAATATGTTTATATGGTTTTATCTGGAAAATGCTGGTTTGTAGTATGTTTATTTTCCTGGTGGTTGGACTTGTGTCTAGTTTCACCCCGACTGATTATGTAATAATAAACAGGAGTTCAACAAGAGATTTTCCCCCTTTGTTTTACTAGAAAAGAAGTAAGGGAACATATCCATCAGTAAAACACAGGAGGGGTTTTAATGGTCTACATTCATTTCAAATGTCTTCTTTTTTTGCTTTTCTTTTGCCTGCAATTTACAGGAATATGTGTTTTAGGCTAATATTAATTCTAAATTTACTAGAATCTTTTTATTTTCCCACAGTTCCCGGACTTGGTCGTACTCTTGGATATCTTCCAAAAATGCCACGCTTGAAAATAACGCACATCTATTTGTGGTATATTGTCTATGGTCACCCATTGCATAAAGCGAAGCAGCAGAAAACACCAGACAGCAATCCACCTTCTGCTAACACTCATCATAAAGACACTGAGGATGTTACAGATGGCCGTTCTAAGACTGACTGCCCTGCAGACCTTGATACAGAAAAATGTACTATATCTGCTAGTACAGAGGAATGTACATCAAACACTGAAAAGGAGGAAAAATCAGAACATGGTACTTTTTTGTTATCTTTTTTTGTAAATCTTGTGTAGGTTTATTTTAGAGGAAATCTTGTGTAGGTTTATTTTAGAGTAAATAGTTGGAAAAATGGGTAGGATTGAATAATTTAGCAAAAGAACTGTGCTGCCTCGTCACCAATAATGCTATTATGAGCCAAATATATATGTGTTTTATACATATTCTACGTTTGTTTTATTATTTTTTTTTTTTTACTTGAAAATATACTTTAAAGATTCATGTTCTTAAATGCCAAAAATAGCAGATTGTCAGCTAAGTGTAAGCTTTGTTTGGAATATGGGATGCTCTGGGCATATGCCTTGGTCGAGCCTTCTTGATGTATGGCTTCTAAATTCAATACTAAAATATATTGTAACCCTGCCTTTCTTTTCTTTTAGTATATGTTGATGAGGAGTCTTGGATAAGATGTGTGCCTCCTGCCTCGCTCCACAGTGACCTTGGACCTGGTTGGGTTATTGTTAGTGACATCCTGCTCTGTATGCCCCTCTCAATCTTTATACAAATAGTTCAAGTCAGTTACAAGGTGATCTATATATTTATTTTATGTTTTAGCCTAATAAATTAGCTAAGTAGTAGTAACCAAAATAAAGTGTGCCCAAATATTACTACATTTATACAATGATTTATATGATGTCAGCACTCATTTCAAGCCAATCTTGCTGCAACTGGTATAAAAATATACATTTACAATGGTAACACAACTGTGTCTGCAATATAAAAGATTTTTTTTTTTGCTTTTAATTGCTTTTATTAGTTTTAATCCTCCAGCTCACTATCACCTACCAGAAATCCTTAAGGGACAAGATGGGGGCAATAAAAAGCCAAGAATATTTATTCTATACTAGACTTATTAATTATTTATTGTCCCCCCAGATCATAACTATGATTACTGTGGTGAAAAACCTAATTGGACAAAATGACTGTGCTGTGCGATTCAAATAGATTCGCTGCTACTTCAAAAGTTTGCTAACATGTTAAGGGGTTGGGCACTCATAATAATGCACAGTAAGGTGAGGAACAACTATTTTGAGTAGTAACAGATACTAAACATAGTCTACAACTCCTGGTGACATACAGCACCCCTCTAAGATTTAAGCACATCCAAACCATCCTTAGTAGGAAGGAACTCCAACCGGACCTCCCCTGAGGAAGGCATCCCAGCCAGAAACAAAAGAAAAATGGGATTTCAGCAGATCAAAGCAGAGACAGTCATATGCATGGGAGAAAAACATTCTTAGAAACACCAAGTTTACCCCTTATCTAAAGATCATGTAGATAACCTAAACCAGAATATTATCTGGTAAAGTAAAGTCTACATGTAGGAGCTTCATTTCTATCAGGCCATGTTCACTCCATCCGGGGACACCGCAGGGAAAGACTTTCATATTAAAGGAACCGTGTACTTGCTCCCAGTATGATAGGTCACTCATACTAGGTGCAGGCTCATTGGTTATTTATACAGAACCTTCTCCTACCATGTTATCAGCTTCATTGTCATTAGACCTCTCGAGTTTCTAAACATATTTGTTTTATTACTGAGACTTTAAAATAATAATAAAGAGAGAATAATCTTAATAATATAATAATAATAAGAGAATGATCTTCATGTGGAACCTTTCATCTAGAATATTGGGAGCAAGTACACTGTTCCTTTATTGCAGCTTCTTTCCCTCTCTGGTAGGTAAGAGGTCCACTTGGTGTTCCTGAACTTTTTTGGCTCCCATGCATGGGGCTGACTTTGGCTTAATTCGTAACAGGGACTGAATGAAAAGTCATCTCCGTCTTAAAGGCATTGGTGCAATGTACAGAAATTGCTCTACCAAAATGCATGGTCATGCTGTCATATTCAGGCTACATTCCTCAATAATCATTTTTGAAATGCTACAATTTTGCTTGTAAATGTAGATTTTTGAAAAGTTGAATTGTTTTCCTTTTTTTATTTCTTTTATTCTCTGTGTTTTACTTTACATGGTGAAGGTTGACAATCTTGAGGAATATTTAAATGATCCCATTAAAAAGCACACATTGATCAGACACCTTCCTCGACCAATGAGACAGCAGCTTCTGTACAAAAGGTATGTTATAATATTCATTCCTTGTTTTATAAATTAGATCTTTCTATGAAGGCACATAATTCTGCGTATATGATGATGAAGGGGTGGGTCCAGGCAAAATTTCAGTATAACCGCAATGCAAATGTCTACTAAAATGGCATTGGTTTTAGTAAAATGTATCGACATTGATGTCAGAATTTTTCCCCCCACAGGCGATATGTCTTCTCAGTGTTCCAGGGGCTTCAGAAAATTAGTTGTATGGGTTTGGTGCAGTTTGGTCCAACTGAAAAATTTCAAGAAAAAGATCAGGTACAGTATATTTCTCAGGTCTGGAAAGATGTAAATCTGTATAGTGATAATACAGCATGTAAGGTTTGCGCCTCAAGCAGTTATTGACAGATGTAATACATTTTTAGGGCCCCCAAAAAACTCAACACTAGGCCTATTGAATATTTAGGTTATAGCAACCCAAAATACATCAGAATCTATTACAAAATAGCAGTTAGTAAAGTGACTTCAGTACAACATGTATTTGTGGCAATATACCTCCCTTAATCTACAACCATAACCTATATTATCAGATTGTAAATTAATTTGTTCTAGGATATGCATTAAAGGATAAACCATTTCTCCCCACTACAGGTATTTGTGCATGTGAAGAAAAATGCAACGATTGTTGATACAACTGTATGTGATCCTCATTACAATTTAGCTCATGCAAGTCATCCTTTTGAAAAACGTTCCTATCGTTTAGAAACCTTTCAAGATGTGGAGAATTTTTGGTTTGATTTACAATTTGTTTGTCTGAATACACCTTTGGGTAAGCAATGTTTTAATACATCTTAATGCTTTTCGGACATTCTGTCATTTATCAGGTCGTATTTATTGTTCTTGGTCGTACAACATAAATACTGAATGTATCTTTGCTGTACATTTTAATGGTAATGACTGGGAAATGCCATGTAAAATACAATGATAGAGTAAGATGTGGCAGCTTACATCTTAAAATGGGCCTTGCAGTAAAAAGGCCCGCTTAGTATATTGGGGAACCCTCCAATGAGACAAATAATTTATTTTGAACTATATAGCTGCAAGTAGAATGGTCATTATTATTATTGATATACCCTAGTCTTTTGCCCACAGCATTTAGACAACAGTGACATCATCATACTTCCACTAAGATCCTAGGGAATGTTGTGAAGATACAATCCAACTCGGTGCTCAGAATCCACTGCAATGTAACCTCCTTCACTGCAGAGGCCAGGGGGGGTATAGTTAGGAATTTTATGCCCAAGGCAGCAAAGATCTCCCATTTCACCCACAGTTTGATATCTTGTTTTATAACTATTGTAAATAACATAAAGATTATAAACGGAATATGGCTTAGTTATCTGGAATACAAAAATTGTTTAAAAATGGAGGAGTTAAGGCACTATACCGGTGGAAATGTTTCTCTCCACAGAACAAAACACTGTCCGTTAAAGATTGTACATCCTAATAAATAATAGGTTAGAAAAAAACTAAAGCAAGGCTATGTACACACGGCTCAGGGCTGATATCGGACGAGAATCTAGTGTGCGTACTGTGCTTGAGGAACGATCATAATGGAATTGAAGGGAAGAGAGTGCAGCGGGGTGCCGCTCCGTCGTTTTCTTCCCCTCTCCATAGAACAGAACGGTGCGGTATGAACAGAGCTCGTTCATGCATTGTGCAGTATTTTGTTGATGGAAAGGATCATGAAAGATCCTTTTCAACGACAATTATTGCACGTGTGTACTCTTCCTTATTGTATCCTATCCAGAATAGGATAAAATCTGTGTCACTGCATTAAAAAAAAGAGCACAAATAGGAGGTATGCCTTTATTTTACTGATCCTGCTACTAGTAATAAAATCAGGAGAATACCACGCACAATACTATATATTGTTTTATTAATAAATACTTTAGTGGTTTTATTTATAAACCTTTTATTAAGGTTTATTCCAGCTTAATACTCTATTCTGTAAAAATTCACTCCACATGTGTTCCTTTGCTAGCATTTCTCAACTCTTTTAAAATTAGAGAACCCTTTCAATAACGCTCAGGTCTTCAGAGAACCCCTCCTATAATTTCTACATCCACACCTCACAATATATTATTGATGGTCAGTAGGAAGAATGCCTCCTGCATTGTTGGCCAGTGGAAATAATCCCACCCTTACAAATGGCCAAAAAGAACATGGCTTGAAGTCACAATTTATTTATTGCTCAAAGAACCCCTAGTGACCTCTGGAGAAACACTAATTTGGAAACACTGTCCCTGGCAATAGTGTATTTTTTCTGGAATATCTGGAAACTAAGATTTGGTTTATCTTGTAGGAGTTGTGCGCAACCCTCGTGGAAAGAAAATGAACACATCGGATCACGATAATCTACCAGGGCAAGATATGGATGCAGAATCTGAGGAAAGACAGACTTTGGAGAAAAAGTGTAACATTTTAGAGAATATTGTGTATGTCCCATTTTCTCCTACATATTTTGTTGTATTGCATTTACATTGTTGCAGCATACGTATACATGGTAGTGTAATGGCCATCTGTATTTCCTTAACATGCCATATTACTAGCTAGATCCTGTAGCAAGTGCTTCTGTGAAAAGCAGCACCTTTCACTGCTATAAACAAGATTTCCTATTATGATTCATCAATTGCCAGCCGTAAAGTCTGATCCAAGAAAGCTGCATTCAGACCCTACTGGACTGTACATTACAAAAACAGCCTAAAAGTGACCTTCTGGCAATAGATTTAATGCTTGGCACTGTCTATAGCCCATTCTGGTGCTTGTTAGATGAGGCATGGCATTGCCTCTTCCCTTGCACTGTCTGAGGGCTCTTTTAGTGAGTAGGTCAGTCAGTCCGAGCTCCATTAGCTACCTAATTGTTTTAGGCAAAAGCATCCCTCTGCTGCTGCCCCTGACTGTGGTCACCTCTCGCCATCCAACACTCATGGGCAGCACGGTGGCTCAGGGGTTAGCACTCTGGCCTTTGCAGCGCTAGGTCCCAGGTTCGATTCCCTGCCAGGACATTATCTGCATGGAGTTTGCAGGTTCTCCCCATGTCTGCGTGGGTTTCAAAAAAATGCACTGAGGTTAATTGGCTTCTCCGTAAAAAAAAAAAAAAATGACATATGACTATGGTAGGGACATTAGATTGTGAGCTCCTTTGAGGGACAGTTAGTGACATGACTATGGACTTTGTACAGCGCTGCGTAATATGATGGCGCTATATAAATACTGTATAATAATAATAATCTGTATACAGCAGACAGCCTGTATGCTTAGCTTTCCTATTGTCCATGTCTGGTTATAGACACAGAAGGGTAGGGTTATGCAGCAGACATGCAACACAACTTGGGCCATGGCATGCATTTAAATATAACATGACCACAAAGACCTTTCTAGATTCCTAGAGACCCCCTCTCTCACACTCTATACATATCTTGCATGACAAGCTTTCTGTCATAACTCAAAAAGAATAGTGGCACAGCTCCTAAAGCAGTGAAAACTAATTTAAAGAGATGAAGGCCTTTTTTTTCCTCCACCAGTGCTTGTGGAGCCCGGGCAAAACTATTTCTTCATCAGTAAAAACCCAGGCTTGAGAACTCAAGAAGTTGTCTGTTTTTTAATAGGAGTTCTAGAACAATACTCTTTTAATGCAGTCCTATTCACTAAGTATTTGACCTTTACATTCACCTACCTTGACCCTGAGTGGCCAACACCCATGCTGTACCTTTGCAGAACCAGCACTGTTAACCCAGACTACGGTGCTGATATAAATTACAAACTCCCCCTCCTTTCCTCATCCCTTTTACATAGGACATGTAAAAATTGAAAATAGTTAATCTATAGTTTGGGTGGAAAATCGTGATATTTCGGTTAATTTCTGCCAGCATCAACAGATTTTTATTTATGTACTTGCTAAATATGTTCAAGAAAAACAGAAAGCAAATACCGCATCTAAGAATTGATAAGTTGCATGTTGATCTTTTGTTTTAAGGTCTAAATATAATTTGAACTGTATGTATAGTGTTAAAATCCTAAGAGATGTGTATATGTAGGTATGCAGGGGTATTTATCATGTCAATACTTTTTAATATTTTTTGTTCTTTCTTTTTTAAAAAAGTCTCCTAAATAATAAGTGTATTTTAAATTGAAGCGGCAGCAAAGAAGTAGTGGATGATGGTTCGATTCCAGGAGATGGACTGGGAGCTGGTGGGCTTGACTCGAGCTTCTACGGCCACTTAAAACGAAACTGGATTTGGATAAGCTACATTGTTAATAACAGCAGAAAGGTTGGTAGTGTTTTCCATATTACAAATTTTAAATTGTGTTAGTAATATAAACTGTGTAGTTCAACAAAAGGTTAGATTGCCTAGTCATAAAAAGATTTGTTTTTGGAAAATAATTAGTAATGGCAATACCATGCTGGAGATTATTTTGTTTTTCTCTTACATGCAATTACTTATTGAATTTCTATTTTTCAGACTAAATATGCGCAACAAGGTTTTACTCTGAGACTTCAGACCTTTCTGAACAAGCCTATTTTACTGCTTGGCTCAAAAGGTATTTGTACATTCTTTATTTTTCTGTCTAATACATGCAGACCTATTGTAAAGCAATTGCAAAATCCTGTTCTGTTTTATCTAACCGAAAGCTCATACTGGTAAATATATACAAGCTGCCATTGTTGACCTTCTTGTGAAAATGCCTTTTGCCTGGTTGTCATTTAGCCATAGTAATTTGATTCAGCAACAAGTGAAGTCACAACAAAGTCAGTGTCGATCTGCACACAATCACAATCGTTCACTAATAAATTCTTATACCTAAAGTCTCTGCGTGACAGCCAGCATTACCAAATCATCAGTAGCAGCTTTATACTCAGTCATCAAATTGTCTGCAAATTGAGATATATTTATTCACTAGGGCTTGCTACCTCTCTGTACTTCTTTATGCTTTTTTATATCCCCAGTCATTATGCAAATATTTTAAGAAACAAATAATAAATGCATTATTTTCTCCCCTATTGAGGGGTGTAGGACATCTTTCACGTTGTGTTTTTCAACCATCTACATGAATTTTACCACTTGGGATACATGTTTGGTAATATTTTGTTCCGGGACCACAACACGTTGATATCCTCTGTGCATTTGTCTGGGCTTTTTAAACATTTTTAAACTATTTTGTAACTAAATAGATGCTTTTTTGGGGATGGGGGGGCCATTTTTCCTCTTTTTTTTTTTTTTTTTTTGTTTTTTTTCCTGTGGGCTGCAATGGACTTTTATGATATTCCAAAGATTTTTTTCACTCTATAAATATTTACTGATCATATTGGTTTGTAAACATGCAAAACTTATGAGTTTTTACTGTAGGAAATCATTTAATAAACACTGCTTTTTGAATTTCTACATTTGTAGTTCAACCAGAAAGAGACTTTGATGATGTGAACATGTCAGAAAATGGAGAGTTTGTTGAAATGGTAAAGGAATCTACAGTCTCCCGCAATAAAAGGGTCTGTGGGGGGAGAAACCGAAAACGAAAAAAACCTAAACAACAGATAGAGAAAAAGCAGAAAACAAAGAAAAAGAGTAAGTAATAAATTACTGAATGTCCACGTTTTCAGATTTGAACTTGTCTTGTCTAGAAGAAGGAACAATCTGAAGAGTTCACTAAACCAGCGGTCGCCAACCGCATTATTTTGGGGGTCCGTGGCTCTGGTGGCAGACCACGTTCCCCGTGCAAATCCCTGGCTCGGAAGTGGCGGGCTGTTTTTCATGACACAACCCGCCCACTCTCCCATTGCAGGCTCAGATCTGGGATGGCAGAGTGGGCGGGGTTATTGCGTTATGGCGTCACTATGGGGGAGGTCCCTCCCCTTTGATTGACAACCAGCTCCATGCGCATGCACGGTCAGGAGCCCCTAATTTTAGTGGTCCGCGGCACCAAAATATGGTCTGATCCAATACAACCAAGTTTTGAGTATCGTCAAAATATGTTGTTTTCATGCAAATAAAGTCTAATTATTGAATTCATGGAGAGATAATATGATGATGATTGTTGTTGTAAAAGGATCTTTCACGATCTTTTCCAATGACAAAAAACTGCACGATGCATGAATGAGCTCTGTACATACAGCACCATTCTGCTCTATGGAGAGAGAACAACAGAACAGCACCCTGCTTCGCTCACTCCTCTTCACTTTCTTTACGATCGTTTCTTGTTCGTTGTTTGTGAATCCGCCAGTAGGGTTGTCCAGGCGACAAACAATGAGCGCTGTACACACTCCAGTTTCTCGTCCAATATCAGCCCTGATCGATTATTGGACGAGAATCATCTGAGGTGTGTACGTAGTCTTAGTTAAAGCTTTCAAGTTCTATGTATTGTTTTTATAGAACAAAAAAAAATGCTGTTTATGCGAACATGTATAATTAGCTGAAGAGTACTTGATTTACCATTTTATGTAACATAATTTTTTTTTTATTTCTTAGAGGAAAAAACAGCAGAAAAAATGAAAAGAAGTCGATACCATGATGAGGCGGATCAGAGTGCACTGCAAAGAATGACACGTCTGCGTGTGGCATGGACAGCACAAGAGGATGGCTTATTAATGCTGTGTCGGATAGGCAGTACTATTCTAAACAGAAAGGTAGTTTAAAATAAGTCTCTTATGTATACACGGACACCAAATCCACAATGACGCCAGGGTTTTATTATTTAAATTTCCTACAATAGACCAGGGATTTGTGTGTGGGGCATGGCTGGATTGAGTGAGTCTATATTGAGCCTTTTGCCTTTTTCACCATTGGACATGGAAAACACATTTGATAATAAATACTAAAGAAAGGTTCTAGAAAAATTCAATTTCACTTCTAGAAATCCTTCTGCTTGGTACCTTCCTGCATTCTCAATTGATCATTCTTGGTATTTGCATTCACCACAACCTTAAATTGATTCCTACTAATAAAGTTTCTCCTTTCAATAGTGTAGTTTAAAAACTACAGTTTTAATAAGGGAAAAATACGGCTTATCACACAATTCAAGATTTTCTTCATGACAAAATTAGAGGTAGCTCTAAATATTTATATCGGGGTATCGGTCTCCAGAACCAAAACTGACTCATTTACAAAACACAAAGATAGTGAAAGCCAAATTGTGATATTTCATGATAAAATATGGGTAATGTACAATAACTGTACATTACTAGCGAGTGAGAAGTAGTTAAGACCCTCAAGCAGAGGTATGTGAATGTTGGCTATGTAGATTGGGTTACACTTGGTGGTCTCTGTTCAGGGTTTGCATCTAGTAAAGCATGAGAAGGGGGGGTAAAGGTCTTTTTCTATAATATTTTATATTTTCCTATGGAGAATCATCTAGAGGGTTTGAGACTAGGAAATATTTTATCCTCTATTTTGTCCTTTAATACTTTGGCTGACTTTTATTGAACATTAGAACTATCAAATAATATATAGTATGAGTGTGTCAGTCAACTGATTGTCATAAAAGTAGATGATATAATCATTTTCAGTTGATTTGATTTGATCATATTTTCAAATGATTTTCCATGTTGCATTGTTTAACACTTAAATTTATTAAAATATTGCTGATTTTCATATGTTCATAGTGTGTTTGAACACAAATTGATAAATGTGAGACACCGCAGTAAAATCCTTACTTTTTTTATTGAGTATAATTATTGTATGACCAATCATTCAAAATAATATTGTGAGAAACGTTTTTTTGCTTTCCAGGTGAATAGACCATTTGTGCCGTGGCAAGTGGTCAGAGATATAATGCATTCCAGCTTTGAAGAGTCTCTGGATAAGACGTCACATTCTATTGGAAGAAGAGCTCGTTACATAATGAAGAATCCTCAAACATACCTTAATTACAAGTAAGTTATCTTTGGATTTGAATTAAAGCTAAATGTAAGTGGGTCTATATTTTTGGGAAACCATTTACTCACATTTTGCCTTTGCAGCGCCACCTCATATAGGACACCTGTCTAGTCGGTATTTTCCCCTCTTTGGGACCGAACTTACGTGTCCTCAATTGTAAAACCTGGTTACCTATTTGAGATTGTTAGGCAACGTTTAACTTCAATAGCCAGCTCTGCCTCAATTATTGTTAACATCTATTTATTGTGTTTTATTTTTTTAGAGTGTGTTTGGCAGAGGTTTATCAAGAAAAGGGGCTCGCAAAAGACTTTATGAATCGAAAAGCCAATTATGACGATCCTAAGGTTTGTCCACAGTACTGATGTTGATACATTATTTCCGAATATAAAATAAGTTTGTTTGCAATCATATTATTAAAAAATGAAGAATGGGGTAAAAATTACTAGTATGGTTATGTAATATCTGGACTAGTATTACCGTTTAAATTTCGTTTTTTTTATAGCTCGGAATTCAGTAGTATTGTTGGTTGAATATCTCATTATTTGATTCGACAGCTATTCGATCGAATAGGGAGATTTTGTTCGGGTGATTGAATGCCGAATTCGAACACCAATAAAGTCAATGGTGGGAGAATTCTGGTTTTTTTTTAGGGACTGTGAAGAACTGCAAGAGCAATCGGGAGCAGAGCTGACAGCACAGGGAGTCCTGTGTTCCTGGATAGAGAAACTCTATCCAGGATCAGGGATAGTGCTCCCTGAGAAAAGCTTTTGAGGAAAGCCAATCAGGTTTTTAATGGGGAGACTTGTCCCCATTTAACCTCTAGTGCCGTGGATCACACACTGTTCTCAATGAATGCGGCCGCATTCGTTGAGAAGATCCCCGGCACTAGAGGCTAAATGGGGACAAGTCTCCCCATTCATTCACCTCTAGTGCTCTGTGATTGGCTGGGGAAAGGAAAATCCTGATGACGCTTGAGCTGCCAATCACAGAGCACTAGAGGTGATGAATAAGGAGACTTGTCCCATTTAATCTCTAGTGCCCAGGGATCCCAGACTGACAGGAGGATTCCCACGGCTGTACATCCTGTCATTGTGGGATAACCTGTAAAAAAATTTAAGTTAGTAAAACAAATCACACACATTCAATAAATTACTTTAACTTTATTTTTTTTAAACACAATTTTTTACACACATATTTGCGCTGTTGAATTCTGTGTTTTTTGAGTTGGAACAATCTGAATTCGAACAGCCATATTCGGGTCGAATATAAGGACAACCTAAATTCGAACACCAACACTATTCAGTAGTACACATGAACTTAATGTGTTTTTTCTTGATTAAATATCATTGTTTATAATGAGCAGGTGTGCCCTTAGCACACAAAAGCAGGATAATCTTGCAGGGAAGTTTTTGCTGTAGGCCTAGACCTTTGAATAGGAAGTATATTCCCTGATCTATAAACTCGTTGATGTGATGTATGCCTTCTTCACAAGGTGTCTAGTTCTCAAAATAACAAATTGCAATTGTTTCATCAGCCTGTTTCTTATACACTTGTTACTTTCTGGGATTTCCTTCTCACAATCCTCTTTTGGAATATTAGTGGGCAGAAACAACTTTCTGTAGTGTGAAGTCTTTTATAGACAGGGCATATACCTAAGTTAGTGCTGTCATCTTGCCTATGTAGGGCAAAAAGTCAGTTTATCTGCAGAGGTAATCCCCTGACCCACTTATACTCACTTTAACTCTGTTCCCTTACATGTCTTTCCAGCCATCACTGAAACCAGTAGTGTTGAAGACCATATTTGATAATAGCATTGTTCCCCAGTCCATGCTAGTAATTGGCTGCGGGACACTGCTCCTCCATAGCAGGAGAAGTCATATATTCTTGCTGGCTGTGGAGGAGCAAGAAGATGCTGGGAGGAAGTACAGGTAATATGAACTGAAGGGGGTCCAGGAATACCCTTTGCAGAGACAAAGTAACTTTGCTCAGTGCAGGGCATTTATTTTAGTTGTTTCCAGAAAGTAAATTATGTGCAAAGCTAATACACAGACCTTTTTATATTCTTGGACATGTTGGCAAATTATTTTCTGTAACATGTCTTGTCCATGTTCAATTTTTTTTTTTTTATAAGATTTGTGCTGCAGAGTTCAAGGAATTTGTGGACAGACTGAAAGTCAAGTTCAGCTCAAAGATGGATGATCCAGCTTATGAAATTCCAGATACTGTGGAGGATCTTTTCAATAGGTAACAACAACACTTAAAGTGTCTACTTTAATCTTTACCTACCTTTCTTTGGATTCTAGACCAAAACAGTATATGCAACCTACACTTCTGTTCAGCTGACACAAAGCCTTTTGTGAATCCTGTAAGCTTTCCTGGGACTTGGGGCTAGTAGCCATCTATTCTCTATTTAGTGGTCTCATAATTAATATCTTTTATATGTTGTTCGGGGAAAATGTTAGCATGTTTAGCTCTACCCTGGGCAGGTATTGTTTTAGATGATTGTCCTTTTTCTAACCTTTGTTGGCGGGGGACCTGGATGACCTTTTTCAGAGAGGATGGTGTAGTTTCTTGAATTCATAATGTTATTATTCTGACTACTTGTGAAGTGGTTGGCCAGATTCACTATAAGCAGCACATCTTCCCAGCCTCCACGGCTCATAGCAGTGTCTGGGGTAAATTCTGGGGTACCTCTGTCTGAAATATTTTCTTTCCTACCTCAGTAGGAACTGTAAAGTGTGTGGTCCCAGGTCAGTAGACTTTATGGCCATTTTAAGGTATCTCTTGGCTCCATGTAAGGGTTCTGGATCATGTTACCTATCTTTCATTGCATTCATTTAGTTCAGCATGGGGTATCTGTCCAATAGCAAACAACTCACTTGAACAATAGAAAATATCTTGCAGAAATCAATAAAAAAAATTTCTCAACCATTTAGCGCTAGACATGAATGGGGAGCCTTGTGCCCATTCATCTCTAGTGCTCTGTGATTGGCTGAGAAATAGGAAACCCTGATGACAGCTCAAGCATCATCAGGATTTTCCTTTCCCCAGCCAATCAGGGAGCAGAGCAATCAGTGGAGCTGTGCTGTGCTGACAGCTCCACTCCCCTGATTGCTCCCGCAGCCCTAGAGGATCTGTAGTATGTGCTACAGGTACAGAACATGTCACAGTGTTTTCCCGGTTTTACCCTGCGTTTTAATTTTTTAATTGTTGCAAGCAACGTTTAAGATAAAGCTCATAAAAGTGCCTGAAGGAAACTTCCTGGTGTAGATTAGCCCATTGGGATTTCAAATGGGCTTTAAAAGCCTCAGGTTAATTGCTGGGGAAACCGTCCATGTAGACTAAGCCTTAGTTAATGTCTGTTCTGTTTTTGTTTGTTATTTTTCTAAATCTTGTTTAAAAAAAGGATTTATACCTTATGATTTACAAACAGTCATTTGCTTAGGCAGAAGTTATTTATTTATTCTGCGGCAGAAGGCATTACCTCAGTCTCCTTTTTATCCTTGATCTAACTTCAACATTGACTTCGTAGACAAGTCAACAGACGAGAATACCACTGAATGATACCTAAGTAAAGCTGGCTCCATCTTGGAAGACAGAAAAGCAGATAAAAGCACTTACAGGGGGAAATTCTGTTATATCCGCAAAGGGTAGTAAAATGAATGTGTAAGTGTAATACACTTACATATGACTTAGCACGTATGCACTTCAAAAGAAAAAAATACAGATATATCCAGTTTTAAATCTTTAACACAGACATGCTTTCACTACATCATTTGTATCTGGAAACAGCTGTAAATTAATCAAATGTCCACTTGTGGACTAGTCATCTGCTATCACAGGAGAAAAAGCCTTATTTGAACAATTTTTCTCTAGGGAAAAAATATAACACTTGCTTCATTATCAGACTGCAGCAACGTCACCACATCTTCCAGCATGTGCTCAGAGCTTAACATTCCACAGGAATAAACTTCCATTGCAAGCATGTAAACTTAAGATTTTTAGTTTCCAGTTCTACTCATTCACTTAGAAGCATTAAACACTGCAGCAAGTTCTTTTTTCCTAAAATTTCTGCTGGGGGAGCAGGAGGCCAGCAGAAAGTGTGTAGACTTTAAATGTTCGTTGGAATTCCTAATTTTATAAATTACTAGCTGATTACCCGGTGTTGCCTGTGTATTTATTTATTGCAATCTTATATTATAGTTCAAAAAAAAGTATGAAAAATATAAGCAAAAGGCACACTGTGCTGAGACATACATAGATGCAAATATGCCTCTGACATATAGCACAGCGCTGTACAAAGATCAGCAGTGCACTCACATGAGTCTGTCATATGTCTAGCAAGTTTGGTTGAAATGTCTCCATGTGCTTCTTAGTGATGACATACACACATACATCCAAATATAACTGACATATAGCACAGCACTGTACAAAGATGTCTGGTGCACTCACATGAGTCTCAATCATATGTATAGCAAGGTTGGTGATGCGTTTCCTAGTGATTCCTAGTGAACATAGTAAGTTTGGTTGAAATGACACCATGTGTTTCATCCAAATATAGCTCTGACATATAGCACAGCGCTGTACAAAGATGGCAGGTGCACTCACATGAGTCTCAGTCATATGTCTAGCAAGTTTGGTTGAAATATCTCCATGTGATTCTTAGAGATGGCATATACACATACATCCAAAAATAACTCTGACATATAGCACAACGCTGTACAAAGATGGCAGGTGCACTCACATGAGTCTCAGTCATATGTATGGCAAGTTTGGTTGAAATGTCTCCATGCGTTTTCGAGTGATGGTGGAACACACACACATATACATACATACAGACACACGCATCCAATATTATATATATATTACAAACATTTCTTTCTGCTTCATGGATAGGTAAATTAGTAAGAGACATGGTTGATACTCTAAATAAAATAATTTTTTTTTACAGAGTTCATTTTGATTTTATCACTGTCAGCGTATCAATCTTCAGCACTACATTTTTATTTTTCAATATTTTTATTGAATTTTACAAGTAAATATACAATTAGGTCAACATAAATTACAAGATATCAACAGAAATATAAAAACGGAGGACGAAAAAATATGAGTGTACGCAAATTAACATAAAAGAGCATATCAGAAGATGCCTGGACAACAGTATTAGTATAGACTAGGTATATCTAGTAAGGAAAACTTATTGAAATCAAAAAATTAGAGAACATGATATACCATCTGAATTGGTAAATGTAAAGCCGTACACAGCAGGATTTTAAGTAGTAAAATAACCCAAGCCTGCGTCCCCGTTATGAAATAAAGACAGGGACAAACATAAAACAAATAATCTACTGGAAGGGGAGGGGAGGGAAGAGGAAGTTGGTCCTGTCAGTAACATTGGCGAATAAAATATTTAGTGGGCAGAGTTCATTTTCTAATGATGCCATAGTGATGAAGTTTTAGGGAATGTTAGTAACAGATGTGCCCCACTTGTACCTAAATTTTTGGTTTCTTACACCTCCCCATTCCCCAATTGAAGTTCGGAATGTTAGATAAGTGGACAGGAAGGTGTAACTGGGCAGGGAGGCCCATTTTATTGGGCTGAGTGTTTTATGTTCTAATGATGCTGTAGTAATGAGATTGTAAGGGGAGAATGTGCCTGCCACTTGCACCTATATTTTCAGTTTTGTACCCCTACTCTCAGAGAAATTGGTGTACAAAGAAGAGAAGCAGACATTAGTTTCATAGGTTTGTGACAGGTAGGTATATATTTAGGGGCCCCACCCCTATGGTCCTTGCTATGTTAGTGGCTCCGGGGTCCCCAATTTGCACTTTCAATTTAGGACTCCTAGTTGCACTTTCCTCTGAAACAGCAACCCCAAACTTCGCCGGAGCGTCTTATACGCCGAAAAATACGGTAGGTCCCTATAGACTTGAATAGGCCCCATTCTCATATTATCTTTACTATAATATTATGGTCCCATTCAGGTCTGTAGGGGTTCAGGCTTAGATGTAATCGGCACTAGGAGATTTCTGTGCATAGAATGTAAACATCATAGAAGTGCTGTAGCTGCCAGAAAACATTAAGTAAATGCATATAATAACACTAACATGAGATGGTTCTAGGTTATTATATTATTTTTTAAATGAAACACACAGTGAACCAAATATTACTACAACTAACATGGTCTATAACTAACATGGTCTGCTTGTGGCTTCAGATCCTATTTTACCTAAATATGATTGCTAGCTGAAAAAAATATGTTACATGTCAATAGTATAAAAAATATGATTCCATGCAATGGGCTCAATTTACAAAGCTAACATATCAGGATACTAAAGAAAATAAACCATTTTCAGCTAAATCCAATGAGATCTGAAAGTTGCAGTCACACCACCCCAAAAACAGATCCTTATCCTTAGTCCATTGAATATGATTATTCAGATTTGTCTTATTACAAAGTTTCGGTGTGAAGACAATTTACAGAGATTGTACACATTGTGCAGTAAATGGCCGGCCTTAGATATTTGCAGGCCATTCTCTATGTTTCCAACCGCCATCTATAAATCTATAAAATAAAAGTTGTGATTGTTTCCTCTAATCCTTTCTATGCCCATTGCTTTGATTAGCTTACTCACTGGCCAATAGGAATGAGTAAGGATCAGAAGGGAGCTCCATCCATATTAGGAAATTTGAGAGCTTTGGCCAATCAGAACAGGCCAGTATTTTGGCATTTCTGATCCCAGCACTTTATTCATGCACATATGACAACACTGCTTGGGATTTCAGTACATCAGAGTCAACATACCAAATTTAATAAAGCTTTCCAAGACTGGGGTGGATATATTTTCATCAGTGAACCTGGGTGATCCAGCAAACCTGGAATGGATTTCTTCAAAGTCATTTGCTAGCAAATGTTTAGAATCCTGGACCAGATCCATTACTGGTTTGCTCGATCACCCAGGTTCACTGATGAAAGTGTATCCTCTCCAGCCTTGCAGAGCTTTATTAAATCAGAGCCAACGTGTTGTCAGCTTAATACATGAGTTAGGAACTCGCTAGATTTGGAGCAAAAAGTTGTGATTTTTTGTTTTTTACACTATAGACTTTTTCCAGTTTTAGAGCTGCAGCAGAGTCAAGCAATCCCGCATGAGTCTCAATAGCGGGCACCTTGGTCACTCGTACCTCTTGCGCAATTGACAGTGGGCAGTACTGAACCCATTCATTTTCTATGGGACCGCTGCGGATAAAAGCTGCAGTACATGTAACATCCTCTTGGAGGCAGCAATTCACTGGAAGCAGTAACTGCATCACAACTTCACAAGCAGGCTGAACACAGCCTTAAAGTGGACCTAAACTCAACATTTTCACTTTACATAAGGGTAGACAACTCTTACATGTAAACGAAAAATGTTGAATTATTTTCATTTTTGTGTGCAGCACCCTTTTTTTTGTAAAAGCTCCTTCCCTTTAAATGGGAGCACAGAGCCTGCTAGGATACCTATGTCACGCATGCCTGGAGGCTCTGGCTGCTCCATCTGCTCATGCCCTAATCTCGGACATGGGGCATTTTTTTCTATTAAGGGAAAGAGATGCCGATTCTATGCATGCGCAGTGAGATCGGCTGTCTTTTTTACCCCTGTGCAGTGGCTAGGACGACTCGGGACTGGATTGCAGGAAGGACCAGCGCCATCGAGGGATCTGCAGGATTAAAGGTAACTGTAATTTTTTGTTTTCAGTTTCACTTAACATTAAATTGTAAATTGCTACTTACCTGATCCGCCGGCGTCCTGCATCGTCCTTCTCTGCGGTGTCCGTCTGTTTCTTCCTCCTGCCAGCTTCCTCTGCACTCGATGAGTCACCAGGGAGATCCCGGTGACAACGGTGCGTGAGGGCGTTGCCGGTGGGGCAGGAAATTCAAATCCATTTGTATTGAATTGAATACAAAATAACTGTATTGAATGCAATACAGTGGATTTATATGTGTAAAAGCAGTACATTGTCCTCCATGAACATTTATTTTACAGTCTAATATAATAGTATGAGTATATTAATAATTTTTTTTAATTTATTTAATTTATTATTTTTACATGATTCTGTGTTTTAATTTTTTTCATACTATTATATTATTCTGTAAAATAAATTTTCGTGAAAAACAATGTACTGCTTTTAGACATATAAATCCGGACAGAAATGAACTGCCCAGGAGGTTAATGTACTCAATATACTGTGTATAATATTTTGCTGAGCCATTTTTGCTCATAGTTTGTTATTATTGTGGTCGTTTTGTAGAAATAATTTTTTAGATAATGGAATTTTCCATGCAGGAATTCTAATCACACCAAATGAGGGGTTAATGTTTTAGAGACCCAGTAACATTGCCTTACTAATTGTAATCACAGTCTAATGATCATTTGAGCTGGGAAATGATTTTGTTCTTTGTACATTTACATCATCAGTTGTTATTAATAGGTCTTCAAAATCAAGACTGGTAAGTTACATGATTCCCAATGGTTCCAGTTCTTGAAGGCTTTGTAAATGTAGAACTAAGGTAAGATGTAAAATGACTCAACCTTTACTAAAATTACAAAGTGGGAAATAGGGATGAGCAAGCGAATTTTGTAAATTCGGTCTCGCAGTGAATTTAGCTGTTCTCGCTTACCATACATGTAGCCTAGAACGGCCTTTGTAAATGCAGTCGGTGAGACTGAATTTTTGGGACCTGCAAGACCAATCAAGGCAGCAGAGCTGTCAGCTGCACTCCCCTCATTGCTTCTGCAGCCCTTTACTAGTTGTATGTGTTCTTGGATAGAGTTTCTCTATCCAGGAACACAAACTACAGGACTGCAACAGCAATAAGGGGAGTGGAGTATATTGTTGTTATATTGCGTGTATATTGTTGTAATCTGTATGTATATACCTGAGGAAGCAGATTATTTCGACAATTGTCGAATTGTCAAAATTTGTTACAGTTTCATAAAAACCAGACTTAACCCAGGTTTTATTAGCACATTAAGCACCATATTTTATCTACAGTCTGTTAATACACCTACCTACATGTTTCTAGGTGAGGTAATACGGACTTTTCAATAGATCTATGTAAAATGTTTTTTGGATATATTAATAATAACTTTTTCTATTTTATATAAATATTTTCTTGTTTTGACTGCCTTAAAAGTACCACCTATTGAGATGATTTGTTTTTACTACACATAGTACATTGACAGCCATGGGTGGACAATCCCTACGCGGGTGTTGAGAAGAATGTACTTACATGCAGTACAACATGTTGGCCTGCCCAAAAAGAAAGCCAGAAAAAAGCCAGTTGGGCTAGTCTGGCCTGAATTTGCACCTGGCTTCCTTTCTGTTTAGCCCAAACCTGACATATGCAGCACCTGTCATCCTTGCTGGTTTAGTTCGGGCCTCTCTTTGCACCTGGCTATCTAGCAAATAAGCCCAGTGCACGTGCTAAATCTGGGCTAGCCAGCAAGGGTGCCAGGTGGAAATAAAGAATCTGGTATAAGCAAGGTAGAGCTTGGATAGGTGCAAGCTTGAACCTCCATTTGTACCTGTCTCGTGTACCTGTCTCTTGCTAATTCAGACCATCCTTTTGCACTGAGATCCTTTGCTAGCTATTTTGGAGTGGTGGACCTAACAGTGCTCAGTAGCCATAGGCAGGTAATTTTTGTGCCTGGATTTAGGAGAATACCTATATAGCCAGAATTCTCCTCCTATGTAGACCCCCACCTGCATTTCCATCTCCAGGCTTTCCCTACTCTGTATCTGATCAACCCAGATGGACAAGATGTACTACATCATCTCCAAAAGAGACCATCAAAATGGTGGCAGTACCCAAGGCTGTGATGCCATTTCTGCCATCATTTTGTGACGTCATCACATAAAAGGTATAGGGCTGTGGCAAGTTGACGTGGTACTAAAAAGTGGAACCCTGTGCTGCCACAGTTTGTGACTTTGGTGAAAATGAAGACTCTGGGGTAAATGTTACTGCAGCTATAGAACATGTAGCTGCACCTAGCAAAGCCTTTGAGAGACCTGAGTTGTAATCAATGACAACAGTTCACAATTAGAAGATGGTGCTGCTGAGAAAATTATTGTAGACGTGAAGCCTGAAAGGGAGATGGGAAACCTGAAGCCTTCAAATCCAACCAAAAATAAAGAGAAATGTGTAAAGAAAACTTTCCAATGTAAGCTGTGCAGCCATACTTGATCATCACATGCAGAGGCATATAAGAACTCATTCTGGGGAGTAGCTGTATGAATGCTACATTTGTCATGCTTGGTTTACACAGGGTGGATTGAAGATTACGATGACAGCAACCATGTCCTTCCCGAAGGCGCCTATCAAAAGGTTCAATAAGAATGTTGATTGTGCTCCTGCTTCAGGATCGTATGATGTAAAGATGACTGATGGTCTCAAGGAACCCATGTCGTTTGAGAAATCTCAAAGGTTCAGAGGAAAAGAAAAAGGTTCTAATGGTGAAGGTCAAGCAGACACTGAGAGAGAGGAACCAACATCTCCTGTGCGGTTGTGCAAACATGCTTTGCATGGATCTATACCAAACCTGAGACAGAAACCAAAAAAAGATAAAGAATTACAAAGGTAAAAAAATAATCTGGATGCAAAAGACAAAGAGATTATCTGTCTTCAAGCCAACTTTCAAGAACAAATTGAAGCGTTGCAGAAAAGTTTAGCTACATCAAAAGCAGCTTTTAAATCCCTTAAAGAAAATAACTCTCTTCTTGAGGAAAATCATAAAGAGGTGGCCACTCAAAATGAAAGTTTGGCAGAGGAATTAAACCAAAGTTGTGGTTGAGGAAGTCAAAGGAGAAAATAAAAACCTGGAGAATTTTATATATCAAGTGCCCAAGAGCAAATACAGGACCTCAGACTGGAACTAATCAGCAAAGAACAGGAATATGAGCGTAAACAGGAAATTGCAGCATCTTAGATAAATGAGCAGAGCTTGACTTCCCGTTCCCTGCATCACGACTTGCAGAATATACAAGAAAAAACTATGAAAGAGAGGCGCCTGTTGGAAGAGGTGCTGGAGGGAACACTAGATGATCTTGATAAATTACGGAGGCGGCCGAGGAGAAACTTATCATGTAACTAGAGCAAGAACATCAGGAGAGGGCAGAAGAGATCGTAACACTTCAAGGCAAAAATGCGGGGCTTGAAAGTGCAAAGGGAGAAACCTGGACGAAAGCAGAAAGTGCGGTCCAAGCAAGAAGGTTCAACCAAGTAGTAAAGATACCAGGGACAACTTGGTCCAGAGCACCGGGTCACTAATAAAAGAAATTGATTTGTGTGTTTGTTTGTTGGCCTAGAAAAAGAAAAACAGATAGGACTTCAATAGCACCCTACAGAAAGGATAGAGCAAGAAAATGCAGGGTACTGCAGACACCCTATCCTGGGTTAATTGTATTGGAATAATGTGTCGAAGAGAAGGGGGGGATATGTGATTTTTTTGATAGATAGCAAGTGGTATCAGAATTAAATATCTGTATTTTTTTTTTGAGATAGCTGTCACGGTAGCTGCATGGCAGGATAGTGCACCCTCTGTGTCTCCAGCTCCGTAAGTGGATACGTGCACAGGGCGCAACTGCCCGGTCTTCACCAGAGCCTCCAGAGGTGAGGGTGTTGTGCTGCGGGCAACTGCCAGGTTGTGGCCCCGTGCACGCAGAGGCAGGTGACTGCTAACAAGCTGGAACAAAAATGTAGTGCCAAAGGGAAATCCAAGAGAGTAGTCAGACGAGACAAAAGGTCAGGGCAGGCTGCGAATAAGGTTGGTAAGGAAACATGCAAGAGGTCAGGACAGGCAGCAAATAAACATAATCAGGAAACAAGCTGGGGTCAGCACACAAAGAATCTGGAGCAGGAGAAACAAACAACCTGGAAGCAGAAATGAACTCCTTGTTCAGGCAACTTCCTGTTGCCCTTCACCTTCTTTTAAGGGCAGGGCCTGAGATGAATGGAGCCATGTGACCTGCTGCATCCTACTCTACCACCAGAGGGAGTCCAGGACACTAGAGGTTGGTGGTGATCACCAACTGGTCAGCGGGAAAGCTGGTCGGCGAAACACTCTAGTCCTCTGTGGTAGTGGAGCAGCTGACTGGGAGTCACATGACCTGGACCAGAAGGTGTACTGAGGAGATGATGCCTTAGCAGTGCTGGTGCTGGCAGCAGGGGAGTGAAAGGTGGGTGGCACTGAAGGAGGTACAGATCCCCTGGACCTGCAGGGATCTATGACAATAGCAAATGGCATCAGAATTAAATATCAGTTTTTTGTTTAGAGAAATACAGAAATTTTTCTGGCTTTTGTGATAGATTGCAAGAGGTATCAGAATGAAATATCTGTATTTTTGGAGAGTAGGACAGAAATTTTTCTGCCTTTTTTGATAGATCACAAGAGGTAGCATCAAAAACTGTACAATTCGTATATTTCAAGATATACAGAAGGCTCCTAACCTATCCTTGTCACAATGCACGTTTCTCCCTGCTTCTTTCCTTGATACAGAACACAAGATGGAGTGACTAACCCCTCCCTCCTTCCCTGTATATATGCCTGTGCTCAGATCCTGGGAGCAAATGAATTGCTGGAAATAGTCACTGTTCCACCCTGCATTTTCCCTCGTTTGTTCGGCGAGAACACGGCCTCATGGCGAATCACAAAGCCTTCTTGCTTCAATGCTCGATAAGCGAGAAAGGCCCAATCTGCCGCCAGATCGAGCTTACAAATCTCGCTTGCTCATCCCCAGTCTCCACCACTTTTTTTTCCCTTTTCTTCTGTCTTGTTTCTCTATTTTTCCCCTTTGCCTCTTTTCTGTTTTCCCCTTTTTATATTTACGTATCTGTCCCATTTTAGTTGGATTAATTTTGGTATTCTCTGATCCACTGATTTAATCCCCTTTTTTTTTCCTTTGTTTTTCACAACACACATGTATGGGATATCCAGTTCTCTTTTCTTCATTTTAAGTGCAACGGTGCTTGGTAAAATGTTGTTTTTTTTAATTTTTCTATCGTATGACATTGTTTTGTTACCTTTTACTATGTGTGTTTTTGTTCTTTACCTATTACAGAGCGTATTACCCTATTCAATGACTTGGTTCTTGTTACATATTTCAATGTTCAAAAAGTTCAGAATGTATATTATTTTATGTTATCTTCTGTTTGTAATTTTTCCATTATGTCAAAAAATGTAATAAATAGATTGAAATAGAAATATATGTATGGTTTATAGTATTTATGTATTTTTGATTATGTAATAAAGTGTATGTTTTTTCTATTTTGTGTAAACTGAATGGTCCATTTATCCAGAGCATGTGCCTCAAAAGTCCCAATTATTATTGTTGCCTTCTTGAATATTTGTATTTAGGGATGTGGCAACTTTTGTACTATAGACTAAATAGCTGGAAAACTTGCCATGCAATCCACAATACATGGATTCAGAATGCCATGTTTTTGTATGTAATTAGCTAAAAAAATTTAAGCTCCCTAATGGTTTTTATTACCATGTTGATAGTACAACTTTTAACATAGAAATAAAACACTTCTGGCTTTCACTTCAAAAATTAGTTTAAGCTCTTTGCAGAGACGCGTCAACGTTTAATCGATTGCACAGGCCAGTGTTTTCCTGTGGACCAATGCTCATTTTAATATCTCAAGAAGTAACTAAGTTTTTTCTCTCTTTTTTTGGGCTACCAACGTTATCAACTCTTAGAGTACATTTGAATTCCTCCCAGATTGTCAAAGAGATTTCAAGATCTGCATTTTCCTGAAAATATTGTACTAAATGGTTTTGTTTGATCTCATTTTAAAGGTGAATTGCATAGACATTGGAATGGATTGCATGTTAGACATTTGGATGCAGGAGGTGGTATCTCAGGGCTACAAAGGGGAGGTTCACTTCCTGACACTCTCAGTTTCTCATCTCCAAACTTCTGTGTAAGTTAGAAAATAAGGAGGTTAGGCACCAGATTGAGGGGTGATAAGGTTATGCACTGGGAAGGAAGGTTAAGGTTACTCATTAGGCAGGATGGAGTTAAGTTTGGGCAATGGGAAGGGGTGGTGAGGTCACCCTTTCAATATATAGGACAGCAGTTTTGTTGGATAAGTAGACAAGTGTTTCCAATAGAACAAGGTAATATACATTTTCAAACTCTTCTGGTTTTTATTAGGGTTGCAGTTACAAGAATGGGGTATATTATTGCAAAACCTAAGGAAATATCAACAACCATAGTTTTTTTTCTTATCAGGACACTGATACAAGCATGGGAAGGGTATAGCATGTTCACAAGGGCAACAGACCTGACTGTTCGCACATAAAATCAATTTGTACATTCACAGTACATATATATATATTTTTTCTTTGATATGCTAAAATAAATTCTTAGATAACTCTCTAGTGTTAACACTTGAAAGCTCTGCTGCTCCTGCTGCACATCCTGTTTAAAAAAAATGTCAATTATATACCCAAAAAAGTGGACAGAACCTCATCATAGTTTGCAGATAAGGTGAAGCAAGGTTTATTTTCATCAACCAATCATGTACTAAAAAATTCACTTTTCAAAAAAAAGGTTTTAAATTGAACACAGGTTCATCTTTTATACTAACATGGTTTGCAAAGTGAACTCTCATTACTTCTTTACTAAACATATCCTTGTTAGTATAATCCACAAAATTGTGTAAAATATGCAGTTCAAATTTAAGAGGGTACTGAAACATTTTGCAGGTATGTCCCTGTGTGGTATAATCTCCTGCCATCCACCCTTTTTCCAAACGAGATCTGCCATTTCTTTTGTATTATTCATTTGCAAGCTGCTTCTTTATCTTACCCCCTGCCAACTAAGAGTATGGTGGGATGTGTAGTACTAGTACTCACCAGATGCCAGTGCCGCCACAGTCTTCACCTTTACCAAGCCCCCGCTCAGCCTCAGAAGACTGGTTGCGTCTCCCAGCACTTGGTTGCCACCAGGATTTAATGTGCAAAGGATGGTGTCTGGGGAAGGACTGGCAGAGGTCCAGGGGCCCACAGATTAAACAGTAAAAGAACTACAAGGCAAATCCAGAGTACCAAGCCAAAGTCATACACAGGCAATCAGTCCACCAAACGAGGTACAGAGGGAGTAGCACAAGCCGGGGTCACAGACAGAGGTCGGTCCAGGCTGAGTACATTCAATGGGTCAGGAACAGGCAATGGTCAGCAACAATAAATAACACAAAAAGCTCTCCAGCACAGATTATCCCAGATAAATGCTACAACAGGCACTGATATCTGAGAGCAGACATGGGATTGATCAGGAACCATTCTGCTAATCAGCTGCAGCACAGCTCCAAATACCCCTGAGCTGTGCAGGGGATGCCGAGAGAAAAACACAGCTAAAGGGAAACAGGGATGCTGCAAGCTGCAGAGCACTAATTCATAGAACTCCTCTGCTGCTGTAAGCGTCATCGCCAGAGGGAATAGGCCGGGCACATTCTATTGTCTTAGGAAACCACCTGGGATTGTTGTCCAGAAAAGCGACTTCTAACAGAGACTTTCACTGATCAAAGGACTTTGTTGCACTAATTGTTGCTTTATTCTAAGTATGATTCTGGTTGTCTGTTTACTTGCATATTTCATCTACTCTTAACAATGAGATTTTACACTTTAATAGCAAGAAAGTTTTAGTTTCATTGCTTAAGAATTATTTTTTCAATGTATTATCATTTAATTATAACATTGCAGATTAACTTTAAGATATGACAGCATACAGGCAAAACACTGTGGTTATTGCATACAAACAAATATTCTGCTCAAATAGTAATTTGTTTTTAGCACTAAAATTACTTCTACACTTTTTGAAATCATAGATGAATTTCATTTATTCATATTTTGGGTCCCTGAATGTATTGAATGTATTTTGTTTTTAGTTGAAACGTAAAGATAAAATGTTAACCTTTAGAACATACACAATGACACATAATTTGCAACAACTACCAATTTTAATTTGCAGGAAAATAAAATTGCTACATTTTAAATATTTTTAAATTAATTTGCAGTTTTGCTGATCTATACTTCACAAAGATGTTGATTTGTAGTTTAGGATTTTTTTATCTGGCTGTTCAGTTATATTCCTTGGCCAGGGCAATGCCAAAATCACGAAATATTAACTGAAAAGCACGATGGATTTCTGGGGTGAATTCTTGCTGGAAGATTGCAGCTAGGGTGACAATCAGCATATCCGCAAAATGCTGAAATAGAATATAGATGTTTAATCATTTAATAAGATAAGAGGAAATTGAAATTTCATTACTTTCCCAGGATAAATAGGCCAATATATAGTTACCATTTTATCTGCCCTTTTAAATACCAAAGGACATGTCCATAAACATTTACTAATTACAGCTACATTTTTCAAAAACCTAATTCAGTAAATATGAATGTTGGAAGATTATGCTAAATCAGCTAAACTGATACTTAAATAAATACTTACATAAATAAATAAATACTTACATTAAAGGTATCTGGATCCATATAAAGTTCATTAGAGTAGTACTGACTCAGGTTGGCAAAGTGGGCATTAAGGGTATCCGGGTGTTTTAAGCCTTCGCCAATAGAAGGTAACACCTTTTCACCATGAGCTTTCACTTTAACATTTTGACTGATGGCTTGAGCAGAGTCCAAGTTACCTAAATTGATGAATTTCTTTTTGGCCCATGGGTTAAGAATTAATAATGTGAAAAGAAAAATAAATTATTAATGATGTCTTTATCAACTTAGCCCATAAGAAAATAGTAGAAGCTATGATCATGCATGCCTCAATTTTAAGCTGTAAAAGTACTGTTGTTGTATGAATACTTTCATTAGGACATGATATGCACAAAGAAAAATATATATTGTGTAAGATATTACTGCACTCTATCTACACTAATACATTTTATAAAGATAACCTAAATCATTTCATTGAATTTTGTTGACTACCTGGCAAGAGCTTCCTCGCTTACTTTCTTACTATCAAGTTTAGACCAAAAGTTAAAAGTATTATTCAGATAGTCAATGGTAGATGTTCTAGATATGCTTGTTGAGCTTCTGAGTATAAAACCTGGTGCGTTCTGCAATTTTTTTGAGTTTATAAATTTTACATAAAGCTCTCCTGGCTTTTTCTCCTGGTTGACTATTTCTTACAATACAACATTTAACAACCAGTTTCACCAAATTCAATTTATATTGTTACAATATTTATTTTATAAACATGAATAAACATCTGGGGCTTTATTTACATGTTTTAAATGTATAATCAAATTAATTTAAATAAAAATGTAGATATTACTTTGAAATGCAAATCGCATAAATAAACATAGCTCACCATGTAAAATGACTGTATGCAACTGTAAATGTATTTTGATTTATATTTAAATATATACATATATGCTAATAATGTGTATACTGTTGTTTTGCTTTAGACACTTCAGTCCTTTTAACTCCTTACAAAAGATATACTTGCAAATGTGGTTAAAGTGTTTGCAACTTTTCACAAAATATAAAAGAAAAGCATGTCCACAGCTACTGAGGGGGTTTGTTTAGTCTTTACCATTGTCACATACCATTGCTGTAGTGTTGTTTACCATAGATAGACATCTTCTTTCTGATCTGTATATTTTAAAGCAAATCTATAAAAGCTCCCCCTTTAAAGACAAATGGTAGTATTATTAATAATAACCTTTTTACCTTCTGTGAGAACCTCTAATGCTATGTTACTACTCACCTCCTCCACTGCTATGCTGCTGATCACTTCAAGTCAAGAGGAATCTCCAGTTTGTAAAACTTTCCAAATTTTGTATCAGACTTAACATGGCCCTAAAACTTTAATTCTGCTAGTTTCCTATGTAAATTATCTTAAATAGTAACATAATATTGACAAAAGTTATATAGTGTTAAAGTTACCCTGCAATACATGCTGTTGTAGAAGTGGAGTGTGAGCACAATTTACTAAAATGTTTTCCCTATTTACTTTACTTTCACACAAAAAATCAATCTTTTCACTAAGTGATGAGCCCTAGCTCAAATAATATTATATATATTATACTACTATATATAGTTAATATATATATATATTTATACAGTTAGGTTCATAAATTTTTGGACAGAGACAACTTTTTTCTATTTTTGGTTCTGTACATTACCACAACTATTTTTAAATGAAACAACTCAGATGCAGTTGAACTGCAGACTTTCAGCTTTAATTCAGTGGGTTGAACAAAAAGATTGCATAAAAA
>NC_092864.1:68905870-68960951 GCF_032062135.1 Pyxicephalus adspersus | reverse complement strand
CATGAGAAAGAAACAAAGCACTGGTGAACTCAGCAACGCCAAAAGACCTGGACGTCCACGGAAGACAACAGTGGTGGATGATGGCAGAATCATTTCCATGGTGAAGAGAAACCCCTTCACAACAGCCAACCAAGTGAACAACACTCTCCAGGAAGTAGGCGTATATTTGTATATTAATATATGCATATGAAATTTTGTATATTATCGGCTGCTTTCCTTCTCGACCTCCTGGGGCATAACAGTCAAAACTTTCTTCTTATCTAGTCACTCCCACCCAAACAAGTGTGGCAAAGAGGACACAAGGTGTTCACAAGGGCACAGACCAGACAGTTTAGACAAATCCACCTGTACATCCACAATACAAGTATTCAGTATTCCATGTTTTTGTATGTAACTTGCTAAAAAATAACTCTGAGATGGCTCTCTAGTGGTAGCTTCAGAAAGCCCCACCATTTCTGCTACGCCATCAGTTAATGGTCTTTCCAAAGATTTGGCCTCTTGAGATCATAATATCGGTATACTAGCAAGTTCTCTGAGGTATGCGATTAATTACTTTACATTCCACTTGACAGAGAAAATATTTTAGGGGAATAAATATTTTATAAATTAGAATACTATGAACAAAATCTAAGGTGATATCCCGTATGGTCAAAGATTTCATAAACACGGTACAGATCCTTAAGCTTCCTAAGGACTCTAGCTAAATATTTGCTGCTTTTATTACCATGTTCAAAGTATAACTTTATACATAGAAATAAAAAACATCTAGCTTTCTCTTCTAATAGTAGTTTCAGCTCTTTGTGGAGACGAGTCAACTTTTAATCATCGCACAGGCTAGTGTGTTCCCCTGGGCCAACACTCATTTTAATATCTCAAGAAGTAACTGACTAAGTTTTTTCTAAATCCTTATCTAAATCTGTCTAAGTTTATCACCCCTTAGAGTACATTTCTGTGCATCCTAGATTTTCAAACGAAAAAATTCCAGATCTGCATTTTCCTTGAAATTTTGTACTAAGTGGTTTTGTTTTTATTGTTTTATCAAATTTGAAAGGTAATGTTTGCTTAGAAAATGGAATGGATTGCATCATAGACATTTGTATGCAGGAGGTGGTATCTCAGGGCTAGAAAGTGGAGGTCTACCTCCTGACACCTTTTCAGTTTCTCGTCTCCAAATTTCTGTGTATTCAAATGGTTTTGAAGATCTCCACTGTGCCCTCTTGGGTTTTTGGAATCAAGATGGCCCAGCTGCTCTAGCAGAATGCTTTCAGGGGTTATAATTGCACCTCTTCGCTTAAGCATGATAGTCATATGGTTATGGTAGACTCTTCCAAAGCAGTCTCATTTGTCTTATTTTACTTCAAAAGTATACAATACAACTTTCTTTTATTATGGATTAGGCTAAGTGGATAAGAAACTTAAGAGAAATAAGGTTAGTTAATAGGAAGGTTAGGCACCAGGCAGAGGAGGGTAACAAGGGTAAGCACTGGGCCAGAGAGGGTTAAGTTTAGGCACTGGGACGGGGTGGTGAGGTTAGGCATAAAAAAGACATATGTGCAAACTATCAAAAGCAAACACAAGGATGATCACAAAAATCAAACAAACAAACATGAAGCCAACCATAGACACACAAACATGACTCAACACAAACATTATCACAACCAGGTGAGGTTAGGCATCAAGAAGGGAGGGTTGGGGCTAGAATTAGGTATCACTAGGGCATTTTAGCCTCAGAAAGGGCAAAATCTGATAGACCAGCAGATCTCTGCTCACTAAAATCAATTAAACAAACAAACATGAAGCCAACCAAAGATGCATAAACATAACATAACTAAACATAAACACAATCACAGGCACATTTACAGTACCAGAAAAATCTGGAGCTCAGTATTCTCATTAAAAAAAAGGGCCCGGCACAAAAAGGACATAAGAAGAACAATATCAATCAGTACAAATGATTGCACAATGATTACGTTAAACCAAGAAATATCATATCCAAGTTTATCACCAACCATAAAAATATATAATGCAAGAACCACTGAATAATATGAAATATCAAACAATGACTAATTAAATTCACCAAATATATTTTCCACCCATAAATAGGAAATACAATAGATGAGAGAAGATTCCAGTAGAATATGTCTACATGAGGGAAAGGACGTGTAGTTACATAAAATTGGCGATGAGCATAAATGTTTATTTTGGTTTCCATTTTAGATTTAGATATGAATGAATAAATACAATGTGGCAGTACACTCTTACATTTACATTCTATTATTTCATAATATTTAAGTACTGACACTTGCAGACTACAGAAATGTGTTTAAACCCCTTAGAAGTTATTGAATTGTTAACAGTGGACAGCACATTGTGCCAGAAAGCCTGAACTTTTCTTATTGTCCCACAGAAAATGGTGGCACTCTTGCTCTAATGTTCTTTTTGGACAGCAAATGCTTATCCTGGCAAACCTCCCTGCAATTTTCATTGGTTCAATATCACCTGTCTTAAGGCTTTTGGAATTGTTAATGCTATTGGGATGTTTCAGGTACTACAATACCTAAAATATGATATAAAACTGAAAAATGCTTAATTAGTTACTGTTAAAATAGTACAGAAGAACACACCATAACTCAACTTGTTAAATTACCAATATAAACAGTAAGGGATGATACACAGCATCAATGTGATTATTTCAAAAAACTTCTAAAATAACAGGAAATATGACATGTTATATTGGTAGCCTCAATGTTCTACATTTTTCATCATATCTTCATCAAGAGAGTGAGAAATATATGAGAATTTCTGGAGAATAAATTCATAGTCACATTAACCACCTGGGTGTTACACTGATGTCTAGGTTTCTGTACCAAAAGCGTTACAGGTTTTAATGAATTTTTTTTTTAAATTGTAGACCTGTAACTTACAGAAATATCTCCGAACAGGGTTCTAGTAGATATCATGAATATAAAAAATGTTTGAAACACACAATCATGTAAAAAAAAAAAATACTTTTAATAAAATTAAAATACACAAAAATCAGCTTAAACAAGAATACCAAAGTCACATACCTATAGACAAAACCACATAAATATATTTTGTATTATTTTGTATTGGATTGGATACAGAACTTTGTATTGAATCCAATACAAAATATTTGAATTTCCCGCTACGACCCCCATCGACGGGCACACGCACGCACATCATCAGGAATCGCCGAGGGACGTGTACGCAAACGCCGGGTATTCTAATTCTTTCCAAACTTCCATGCAAAAAGTGTTACATTTTTTGCATGGAAATTTATTTTGGATTGTAGGCTCTAATTCACCGAATTACCGCATAATTCACCGAAATATGTCCAAAATTTTATAAATTTAATAATTTTTTTTTTATAAAACATAAAAATAAACCTTTAAAAAAAAATCTTTAAAAAAGTTTAAAAAAAAATAAATAGTGTATAATGTAATGTACAGTAGCGTATATAATATATATATATTACAATTATATATATATTATATAAGGATTTCTTTGTATTGGACTCAATACAGCTTTTTTGTATTGAGTTCAATGCAAAGGAACTCAATACAAAATTTTGAATTTTGAGAGGACACCCGACGCTGGAGGACAACGCTGGAACACGACGATGGACGATCGCAGCGGGACCAGGTAAGTGATTGCTAAACCCGAACTTTTCTCACTGTATTTTCATACAGTGAGAAAAGTACAGGCTTATCGATAATTGCAACTTTTTTTAGATGGGAAAAGTACGGGCTTAACGGTTGGGAGGTTAATAACAAAGAATATCAATTTTGCCATTAAAAACCAAATGTATATTGCAGACAATTACTCACAGTATATCACAGTATAATATCTCCCCTTTTATAGAGAGTGAATATCAGATATATCTTCCCTTTTCAACCAAGGCCCTCTACATAGGGAGGAAAGGACTTACAGGGACCCTGAAAGATAGTTATAAACAAAGAAATAAAAATATGTCAAATATGTTATAAGGCCAAGTGGGAAATAAAGAAAAAAATAACTTAATCTGTAAACAAAAGGCTCACCACTTGGTATGAATAGTAAATTCCCAAGATGTTTAGATGTCAAAATGATAAAATACAAAATCTAAAAAAATATTAAATTTCCTGGCCTTCCTCCTGACGGCATACACATGGGTTAATCCTGCCCCTTTGACCCCCCCAGGACCACCTTTTCCCAATAAAAAGTCCCCACTCACTTACCTCCCTGTTCTTTTTCTGTCCTGCTCCAGGACCATCGGACGCTAGTGAGACTGCTGCATCTTCTTTGCTTCTCCCGGCGTCTTCTAGGTTTGCTGGAAGCTGCTTTCCTCCAATAGAGGACGCAGCTCAAGCTATAGGCTTCCGGGTCTGAGTACGTACTGCGCAAGCGCCATTTCCGTGCATGCGCATTACCGTTCCAGGGAAGCCTCTCTGGCCGAATTGGAATTAGTAGTTACTGCGCATGCGCAGTAACGAAAATTAGACATTTCAGGAAGTGGGGTTTTCTCTACTTCCGGCGGTGCTAAATTTAAACAGGGAAACTTTCCGGGATCATTATGCAGAGTATATATGACGTTGAAGCATCTGCTGAAGACCTGGCTGGTAAGTTAAAACATTTTTTCTTCCTGTCGGAATGTTTTTGAATTTTAAAAAAAGTTTTAAAAAAAAATGTGTGTTTTTGTATTTAATTTTTTTCTTTTTTTCTTCTTGGTTATTTTTGCTTGTTTAAACAATGAGAAAATGTAACTGGTGTTATGTGGGTTTAGCTCCGGAAAGCTCTTCACCAGCCTCACAAGCAGGATCCCAGTTAAGGAAGAAATGTTTTTTAAAAACTTTTTGGGTAGCAATAGGTGTATCCTAATTAGATATTCATATTTTTATATACTACCTCATTATGGGTGATAAAAGCCCTGGCAGGAAACGCCTCAAAAAGACAAGACATGAGGCCTCCCCAACCCCAGTCCAACGGTCCTCTAAACAGGGACTCAGGACATGGATGAGCTCCCCCTTAAATAGAGCGAGTAGGGAAAAATCATCTTCCCATTCTGGGAACCGGTTGCATGATGGCAATGGATCTTGTTTGGTATGTGGGGCAAAAGCTCTGCCTTCTAATTTGGTCTGTTCAACATACCTTACGGAGGCATGTCCAGACAGAGAGACCGAGACCAAGGAGATGAAGGGGTATATTGATCGGGCTAATGCAGAGGGCTTAAAGAACCTTATCGCAGGCACAAGTTCAAAGGCACATGAGGACATGGTAAACATTGGGATTTACCACAGGGCTAGGGAATATCAGATTCTGAGTTAGAAGAAGGAAATTCTTTTTCATTTGATTTTTATTGATCAACCAATTTGTACATGCTATCAGAGAGGCTATTCAGTGGGAAGAAGAATCTCCACCCCCTCTGAAGAGAAAGATATTTTTTGTCTCTAAAAAAGGAGGTTATAACCTTTCCATTCATGGAAGAGATAAAGCAGCTCTTTGAAGGAAAGTGGGCAAAACATGATAGGAAATGCTCCTTTATGAACAGATTCACAAAATTGTATCCAATGAGCGTAAAGGAGTCAGAGGTGAGTCTTTGATGTTAATCCAGCGGTGGACGCTCCGTTGCAGCGACTGATCGACTGATCAGGGATGTGGTTCTACCTATGAAAAATTCAGTGACCCTATGGATAGAAAGATGGAAGGGGATCTCAAGAGGATTTATGCAGCTGCGGGTTCAGCTGGCCGGCCGGCGCAGCCAGTCAAGTCGTCAAGCAAGCAATTCTGAAGATGGCTAATCCCCGTTACTGGAGGTTGGTGCTCGCCTTTTAAATTTTTTGGGAGAATGGAAACACAAAATCACAGATGCCTGGGTATTGTCAGTAGTATCCAGGGATGCCAGATGGAATTTGCTCAGGGATGCCCGCAAACAAGTTTCAGAAGGACATTGCTTCCAAAAGATGTGTCAGAAAAGAAAACCATAATTGCGTATGTTCAAGAATTGGTGAAGTTTCAAGTGATAATACCTGTTCTACTACAAGAGCAGGGAAAAGGATTCTATTCCAGGCTATTCCTGGTACAGAAAGCCTCGGGGATTTTCGTCCAGTAATGGATCTGAGAAACCTGAATACATATCTGGAGGTGAAGTCATTTCAGGTGGAATCACTACAAACTATCATGTCGGTCATACATCCGGGCAATTGGATGATCTCGGTCGATCTGGAAAATGCATACCTACATGTGCCTATCGCTCAAAGAGATCAAAAATGAATCTGCCCTTCAACCTGGCTACAGCCCCGATAACCACCCATAAAGGGCAATCCGATGTGATGGAACTGGAAGCAGCCTGGCAAACTGTAAAAACATTCGCTACTTACCTAGAGCACAAGAGGGTGAAAATTAGACCACAGTGTCTTACATTGCAAAACAATGACTTTTGCAGACTACAGCAAAGAGCTTTGGATGGGCAGAATGACATCTGCAAGATCTGACAGCAGTATATCCTCCAAGGGAAACAGAATCAATTGGCAGATGCTTTGAGAAGGTAATTTCCGGATTCAAAAGAATGGTCCATACCCCCAAATACCTATTCCCATTCCCTATTTTCCAACAGTGCGGAATACCAGTACTAGACTTGATGGCATCACCCAACAACGCTCAGCTCCCAAGGTTCTGTTCAAGGTTCAACTGCAAACAGGTGTTGGCTCAAAATGTGTTCCCCATCAGATGGAACTTTCCTCTTCTGTATATTTTTCTGCCGATAACATTGATTATGAGGGTCCTCCTAAAAATAGGGGCAATAGTGATACTACCATATTGGTCGAGAAGGCCCTGGTTTGCCCAGATGACTCAGATGCTGATGTCTTCCCTGTGGCCTCTACCAGATCAGTGGGATTTGATAGTTCAGGGGACTTGAGTCAAACCTCAGCCCCTGCATTGCAGGCTGAATGCCTTTCTATTGAAAGGAGGAGGTATTTAGCGGCAGGTGTGTCTGAAAAGTGGCAGGCACTCTTTTAAAGGCGAGGAAATTTACAACCAATAAAACCTACTTCAGGATATGGAAACAGTTCCTAATCATGTCTCAGGAAAAAGGTTTTTCCCCCACAGAGCCTACAGCAGCTCAAATATTTGAGGTATTGCAGTCTGCGCTAGAGAAGGGTCCTAGCTATAATACCATTAATGTACAGGTGTCTGCCTTATCAGCCCTAACTTTAACGAAATGGGCAGAAGATGCACAGTTCCTAAAAGCAGCAGTAACGATCAGGCCGCCAGTAAGGCCTTTATTTCCATCTTGGGACATATCTTTAGTGCTCAAAGACCTTTTGCTCTCTCCCTTCCATCCAATAAAAGTTTGTTGAATGGAAAAACTAACGTGGAAAGCAGTGTTCCTGGCGGCCATTAAATCCGCCCGCTGGATATCAGAATTGCAATCTTTCTCAATTAGAGAGCCTTATTATTTTGTCTGACCAGAAAAGGGTATATTTGCGGCTCTCTTCACAGTTCATTCCAAAGGTGTCCTCAGCCTTCCACATAAACTGGGAAACAGTGTTACCATCGATGAGCGAAGCGAATGAGGAAATGGCTAAAAATGATGACTCAAGTAAACTAGATATGGTCCAGATAATTACCACGTATGTTCAGCGAACTAATGGCTTTAGGAAGACAGATAACGATGTTTGTGTGGGGGGCTACCTCCTGTGACAAATGCCCTCTCAGCCCGCACCCCTGCGCATAGACTTTCCAGCACGCTCAACAACAGTCCACGCACCAGCAGGCCGAAGAGGGGTTTGTCACGGGGCAAGGTTACCACTCCCGTTAACCCTTGTCAAACACATCATCACAGGTAGACTGCCACCACATGCTTAGACGGAAGCACGAACCATTACCCTTGACAACCGCAGTTATGCTTCTGCTTCTTTAAGGTCACCCACTGCCACTCCAGACAGGGGTGTCTCAAAAATCACAATGTTATAGTAGCGCTTCGGGTTTGCAAGTTACACTATTTCTATTTAGAACATTCAGAGATTCAGTTTATACTTTTTATAGGGTTTTATAAGGAAACATAGAAAAAAAATGCATAAACAAATAAAAAAAAATAAACACTAATCTAAACAGAGTAGTACTGATTAGTTTTGGGCTTTCTCCTACTGATTAGTTTTGGGCTTCTGCTAACGCCTTTTCACCATGAGCTTTCACCTTTTTGAATGATTGCTTCAGCAGAGTCCAAGTTGCCTAAACTGATGAAGTTCTTTTCGATCTATGAGGAAACAATTAATAATCTGAAAAGAAAAATAAATGGTTAATTATATCTTTGTCAATTTAGCACATAAGAAAATAGTAGACACTTTGTTCATGCATGCCTCAATTTTAAGCTGGTTGTTTTATGAGTATATTAGAATATGATATGAACAAAGAAGAATATAATTTGTGGGACATTAAATACTGCATTCTATCTACACTAATACATTCTATAAAGATCATTTAAATTATTTCATTGAATTTTGAATACCTGGCAAAAGCTTCCCTGCCAAATATCATTAATTCAATTCTATTCCAAATGACAGTAATATGTGGCTAGTCCATGGTAGATGCTGTAGATGTGCTTGTTGAGCTTCTAATTATAAAACATGTTGCGTTGTTCTGCAATTTTGTTTAGTTTAAAGTTTTTACTCTCCTATTTCTGCTGGTTGACTATTTCTTACAATACAACATTTAACAACCAGTTCCAAATAAAATTTATATGGTTACAATATATAATTTATAAACATGAATAAACATTTTTATTTATATTACATTTTGAAATGCAAATCACATAAACATAGCTCACCATGTAAAATGGCTGTTTACAACTGTAAATATATTTTAATGTATATCAAAATATAAATATATAAATAAATGCTAATAATGTGTATACTGTTGTTTTGCTTTAGGCACTTCAGTCCATTTCATTCCTTATAAAAGCTATACTTTTCACAAAATTAAAAAGAAAAGCATGTCCACAGCTTCTGAGGGGGTTTGTTTAGTATTTACCACATACCATTGCTGTAGTGTGGTTTACCATAGATAGACATTTTTTTTCTGATCTGGATATTGTAAAGCAAATCTATAAAAGTTCCCCCTTCAAAGACAAATGGTAGTATTATTGATAATCATTTTGCCTTTATTTGCTGTTTTAATGCTGTTAATACTCACCTCCTTCACTTTCATGGCTGCTGATCACTTCTGTAATAAAGGAAAACTAAGTCAAGAGGAATCTACAGTAAAACTTTGCAAAGGTTGTAGCAGACTTAACATAGCCTAAAAAATAAATTAAAATAGTTTCTTATGTAAAATACCGGTAACAAAATATTGACAAAAGTTATTTAGAGTTAAAGATACCCTGCAATACATGGTGTTGTGGAAGTATGAAGCCAACCAAAGACTCACAAACATAACCAAACATAAACATAAACACAACCACAGGCACAAAACAATCTAGTGCTTAGTATTCTCATTAAAAGGGGCCCGGCACAAAAAGGACATAAAAAAACAATATCCATTGGCAAAATTTCAAGAGAATAGGCACGATGATTACAAATAAATCAGGAAATCACATATTTAAATTTATCACAAACCATAAAAATATATAATGCAAGAACCACTATATAATATGAAATAACCAACATTCCAGAACATAACCAGTTCTTGATGGTTATGCCCCTGCGCTTCACTTGTTTTAGGTGGCATCAGGTTTCGCCAGGCATCCAGAAAATCCCTCCTGCCTTGGCCTACATTTTTAGATGTGTGCGGCCTGCTGCCACTACTGCTGCTGCCACCGCTACAGGGGGATACGGTGCAGGCAGTGTTTGCCTGAGCTCCCTGTGTGGAATGTGGTGGGCGGAACTCCTCACTAGTGTTGTTGTTCGAATTCGGGTAGTCCTAATGTTCGATCCGAATATGACCGACCCGAATTTTTCTGGATTCGAAGCCCCAAATTCGACCCTCCCACAATGCCTAGGGACCACCCCCATGATGCCTAGGGCCCTCCAATAACAGCAGGGATGCTCCCCTCCATGTTTGTTGTGGCAGGCAGCCGATTGGCATGCCACACAGGCAGCCATTGGCCTATATCAGGGCCTGGGCCTGCCTGCATTTACCACTCCTGACAGAGATTTGCTAGGATCACAACCTTTCTGTGCTGCTTGGCTTGCTTTGTCAAAGTAGAAAAAAGTGCTTTACATTGTTAGACTGTGTCACACTCACACTATTAGTAAGATAGATTGTTGGATTGTACTGTATTTGTGCAGAAATCTACTGTACTCAGATAGGTAGAGAGTTTCACTGTTAGATAGATACATAGATAGATAGATAGATAGATAGATAGATAGATAGATAGATAGATACATAGATAGATAGATAGATAGATAGATAGATAGATAGATAGATAGATAGATAGATAGTCAGTGTGTTACATACACGCAGCCAGAGGCAGGGTACCCTCCCTGACTTTGTGCACAGTATCACACTTGTACTGAGAGACAGACACAGATGCAGTGTATACTGCAGTATATATTGCGTATACTGTGCTGCATATTACAAGCGTCACCACTGAAGCAAAGTGCTGCATACAACACACAGCGCTCTTGCATTTTTGGTGTCAACCCCCCCCCCCCAAAAAAAAAAAAAAATTACTGTACAAATTTACACTTTGTGAAGCATATTAGCTACAAAGTATTTTGCAGGGTGTCAAGGTCTCATTTCTACGTCTGAGCAAAGAGGAAAGGGCAGCTTTGGCAGGGGTGGCAAGCAAAGAAGTATGACTTTGTTTTTAGCTGCAGACCCAAGAACAAGAAGCTCTGCTGTTGGTGGTGGGCGTCCATTATTACCACACCATGAACAAGAGGTAGTAGAGTACATGACCCAGCCTGGGTCAAGTGATTGTACTTCATCCCAGTCCCAGACACAGGCCTTACAGGTGTCCCAAACAGTCCATGATACACCTGTTCCTCCTAGTTCTTCAACAACGGCTGGAAAGTCACGTGTACGGCAGTATGTAGAGGAGTCCCACCGAGGGGTTGGAGAGGCAGAGGTACAAGCATTCCTTCAAGATGCTCAGTTGTTTGAGTCATCTGACGAAGAGAGTGAGTTCACAGGCTTTCCCCCCAATTACTTTTCACCAGGACACTCTGAGCCAGACAAGCCAATTCAAACTGGCTGCAAAAGGCCGCTGCTTCCTTTTGGCACATACAGGGAAACTGTCTCTTCTAATGATAATGATGATGATGATGATGATGTCCTTGATCCAACATGGGGCCAACAAGGAGATCATCGTAGGCAGGAAGAAGAGGAGGAGGAGGAGGAGGAAGAAGAGGAGGAGGAGGTTGCAGAGCGCCCTCAAAGGGGGAGAGGGAGGAAGAGGATAAAAGCTGCCCACTCTCTGCATTCTTCAAGTACCAGTGAGGAAAGTCATAGCCGTAAATCGTCGGAAGCTGTCACCACAGCTATGCCTCAACAACCTGGGACTGCCACCACAAGCACCAGTTCCAAAGCACCTTTTGGCCCAGTTAGATGTTCGCCCGTGTGGGCATTTTTTAATGTCCTTAGCGATGACAACACCATGGTCATCTGCAAACTGTGTGCTCAACACTTGAAACGAGACAAAAACCCAAACAAACTTGGAACAAGTTGCATGAGCATACATTTAAAAAGCCACCATACGGTAACCTGGCGGGAACACCTGGTTAAATCACATGCGACCAACTCTGCCCAAGAAGCAAGCTCAAACTGCTTGATCCACCTCCGCTGCCTTTCATCCTTCCGCCACCAAAGTTACCCGTGCTGCTGCCAGCAATTTGAGTGGGGCATGTAGCCGAGCATTACCTTTTTCAGGCTCAACCAGCGGTGAGCAGGAGCTCCAACGTAGATCCGCTGCTGTTTGTCGCATTGCTAGCAGTCAAGACCAGGCATCATTGCCATGCCCCACGACTTCTACCCCATAGTCCAATCTTTCTGTGAGTAGCATTAGCAGCATCCAACCTTCCATCTCCCAGATGCTGGAGCGCAAGAGGAAATATGGCCCACATGACCCCAAAACAAAGCTAATAAATGTGGCAATTGCACAGCTGATTGCGTTAGAGCTCCTCCCTTACCGGCTGGTGGACTCCAATGCGTTCTGTTACGTATTCCTCTGCACGAACCCACAGTACGTTATGCCTAAGCGACAGTATTTTGCATTGCTTTGCATGAACACGTGCAGTACAATGTGTCCATGGCCCTGCAGCACGTTTCTGGCAAGGTGCACCTGACAACTGACAGTTGGTCAAGCAACCATGAAGTGGGAAGATATTTTTCCTTTACAGCTCACTGGATATTTAATTTTGATATCACTTGCAATCTATCAAAATAAACAGAAAAATGTATTTTTTTTGTCTTTCCTGATAGATTACAAGAGGTATATTGTAGGATACCTCTTGCAATCTATCACAAAAAACCTAAACATTTCTGTATTTATAGATAAAAAATAGAGATATTTTATTATGATAGCACTTGGTAGCTATCCTAAAACCCATAAAAATGTTGGTATTTCTCTCCCAAAAATACAGATATTTCATTCTGATCCCACTTTGCTATATATCTCCAAAGCCATAAAAATTTCTACATTTATCTCCCAAAAATCTAGATATTAAATTCTGATAGCACTTGGTATCAATCCAAAAGACCATCCAAAACAATTCTATATTTCTCAGAAAATATTATATTTACAGAAAATACAGATCTTTAGTTCTGATCTCATTTTGCTATATATCCCTAAAGGCATAAAAATTGATGTATTTCTCTACAAACAATACAGATATTTAATTCTGATAGCACTTCGTATCTGTGATAGCACTTGCTAGATATCCACAAATGATAAAAAATGCTGTTATTGCTGCCGCCTTCCAACTACCCAACTCTAGATGCAAGATACCAATGCCCTCCACACTCCGTCTCAGAGCCCACTGCCTCCTCCTCCTGCTGTAAATGATGCTGCTGCCTGCCCACTAACAAACTCTAGATGCCAGATACTAATGCCATTCATGCTCCGTCTAAGAGCCCACCACCTCCTCCTCCTGCTGTAAATGATTCTGCCGTCTGCCCAGTACCAAACTCTAGATGCCAGATACTAATGTCGTCCACGTTCGGTCCCAGAGCCCACCTCCTGCCTGCCCAGTATTGAACTCTAGATGCCAGATACTAATGCCGTCCACACTCCGTCTAAGGGCCCACCTCCTCCTCCTCCTGCTGTAAATGATGCTGCTGCCTGCCCACTAACAAGCTCTAGATGCCAGATACTAATGCCGTCCACACTCCGTCTCAGGGCCCACCGTCTCCTCCTCCTCCTGCTGTAACTGATGCTGCCACCTGCCCAGTACCCGACTGTAAATGCTAGATACTAATGCCATCCACACTTGGTCTCAGAGCCTACCACCTCCTCCTCCTGTTGTAAATGATGCTGCCGCCTGCCCACAAACTCTAGATAATAGGTATGGAAAGTGTGATTTTCATAAATCCATTCATGTCTCAATTAGCTACAGCTTCTACACTGTCCATAGAGTTGATGGCCTCAACCTCTAATGCAGTCCTTGCTCCATCTCAGAGCCCACCACCTCCTCCTCCTGCTGTAAATGATGCTGCCGCCTGCCCAGTACTAAACTCTAGATGCTAGATACTAATGTCGTCCATGTTCGGTCCCAGAGCCCACCTCCTGCCTGCCCAGTATTGAACTCTAGATGCCAGATACTAATGCCGTCCACATTCCGTCTAAGGGCCCACACCTCCTCCTCCTCCTCCAGCTGTAAATGATGCTGCTGCCTGCCCACTAACAAGCTCTAGATGCCAGATACTAATGCCGTCCACGCTCCGTCTCAGAGACCACCTCCTCCTCCTCCTGCTGTAAATGTTGCTGCCACCTACCCAGTACCAAACTTTAGATGCCAAATACTAATGCCGTCCACATTCTGTCTCAGAGCCCACCACCTCCTCCTCCTGCTGTAAATGATGCTGCCGCCTGCCCACTAACAAACTCTAGATGCCAGATACTAATGCTGTCCATCCTCTGTCTCAGAGCCCACCGCCTCCTCCTTCTGCTGTAAATGATGCTGCCCCCTACCCAGTAAAAAACTGTAGATGCCAGATACTAATGCCGTCCGCGCTCCGTCTCAGAGCCCACCGCCTCCTCCTCCTCCTGTAACTGTTGCTGCCACCTGCCCAGTACCCGACTGTAGATGACAGATACTAATGCCGTCCACACTTGGTCTCAGAGTTCACCGCCTCCTGCTGAAATTGATGCTGCCTGCCCACTAACAAACTCTGGGTGCAAGATACTAATGCTGTCCACACTCCGTCCCAGAGCCCACTGCCTCCTCCTCCTGCTGTAAATGATGCTGCCTGCCCAGTACCAAACTCTAGATGCCAGATACTAATGCAGTCCACGCTCCGTCTCAGAGCCCACTGTCTCCTCCTCCTGCTGTAAATGATGCTGCCACCTGCCCAGTAACAAACTCTAGATGCCAAATACTAATGTTGTTCATACTCCATCTCAGTGCTAAATGCCTCCTCCTCATGCTGTTACTGTTGCTGCCCAGTACCCAACTCTAGATGCCAGTTACTAATGCCATCCACACTTTGTCTCAGAGCCCACCACCTCTTCTTCCTGCTGTTACTGCTGCTGACTGCCCAGTACCCAGCTGATGCCAGTTAACAACGCTGTCCATGACGCATTTTACAAAGTTACAGCTAGCAGATAGGAAAAGGCAGTCCCCTACAAAACAATGTCTCCACTAGCTACAGCTTCTACACTGTCCATATAGATGCCTACTCTTCCTGCTGCCTGCCCACTGCCCAGTACCCAGCTCTAGATGCAAGACTAGACTCAAGCTCAACAGGGTTTTCTTTCCCCGCTGATTGCACCAAGCCCGTTCCCTTTCATGTGCTTTCACGCGATAGCAGGCCCTGAGACGGAGTGTGGAAGGTATTAGTAACTGGCATCTAGAGCTGGGTGTAGTGCATCTTTAATGACACCCCAAAGTGTGTAATGCAATTGTGTAATCTGAAATTTGTGATTGAATGTAGAAGGCCACGTCTTCTGCTTCATCGATCGGTACCACGCTTTGTCGGACTGCATTTCTGAGTATGTTACCCCGGAACTGGGAAGTGGCACAGCAGTCCCTCTGTATATGTCGGGGGGATGAGATGGGAGATACTGGTATGTTTAACGGGAACCGAGAGGTCCTGGATGACCACATTGAGCCATGACGTTATTGAGCTCAGCAGTCGTCCGGAGACTTCACAACAAGCATGTGGCCGTCCTGGGAGAATCCATTCAAAGATCCGTCAAGGATCTTGTAAAAAAACTGCAGAATGATGAGTTTCAGACTGAGAAGCAGCTGAAAGGGAAGGGTGAGATGACATTTGCAAACGACATGTTGGGGGATCTCTGGCATAATTTATCGCCAAGTGTGTCATTACAGAACTGACCACCACCTTGTACGGTTCTATCTCCTGACCCGTTTCTCTTCAGAGTACAAAGTGGGTACTGGGCAGGCGGCAGCAGTAACAGCATGAGGAGGAGTGGGTGGGCCTTGAGACGGAGCAAGGACGGCATTAGAGGTTGAGGCCATCACCCATATGGACAGTGTAGAAGCTGTAGCTATTGGAGACATGAATGGATGAACGAGATTCCAATCTGTCCCTACCTATGTAGCAAAACCACATGAAAGGGAACGGGCTTGGCGGAATCAGCGGGGAAAGAAGCCCCTGTTGAGCTTGAGTCTAGTCTGGCATCTCGAGCTGGGTACTGGGCAGGTGTCAGCTTGCAGGTACTTGTGTGTTTTAATTTGCTTCTCTAGATCTCTAATCTGAGTTTTGCTGTTCTCTCCTCACTGAACTCATCCCTGGATGGATGTATCATCCATTGTGGGCTCATACACAAAAGGATGACCAAGCTAAAGGAAGTGAGGGGTGCTATGTTCATCATTGTAGATCTATTGAAAACTAACACGCTATAAAGTACTGGCACTACCTACGTGTAAGCCACTACAATATCTATGCGACCTGGACATTTATATTGTGTGCTGGGGCAGCATGCTGACTCGTAAGAACCAGTATTGACCTGGCAAAGATAGGACAGTTGGAAGATGAAAACTTACTTTCTAGTTTGCTGTCCACCAGTGATAACGTGTCTGGAATCAGCTTTCCTGTCCTTTGATGCACCATTCACTGGCACCTCCTTTTTTTTCCTAGTTCCACAAAAGTCCTCCTTGCCACATGTGATTTAACTTCTGTATCTGTAAGACAGAACTGGCATGTACACTGGGTATGTCCCATTACAGTCTCCACTGCTTTATAACCCACACCCATATGTGATTCTGGGCCTCCATGACTGAAAGAACTGAAATCCAGGTATGTGGTAAGCCAGAGACAGTAAGGCTGGGAGGAAAAGGACTAGATCAGTGTTTTTTAAATTTACCCTGCACAGTTTTTTTTCAAAATCCACCCTGTGTCTATTTAAAATAAAATGCCCCTGTGAGCAGGCGCTAGTGAAATTGTACAGAGTTTTTTGGACACTAAGCTAAAGCAGTAAGTCACCTGGGAATCTTTAGGAAAATAAATGTAAGAGAGTCCTTGGGGGAGGAGTTGCCTAATTCAAATGTGGTGTGGCAAAGTTGTTATGGGTATGTCCAGTAAGAATAATGTGCAGATACTACTAACAACAGGCAACTATCATTGGTATGCACATAATACCATCAACAGGCAGATATAACTAAATACTTACAGAAATCAATAGCATATAGGACATGCTCTGCACTACAGGATGGGATATGCAGATTGTGCATGTCCCCTAGCATACCCCTTACATGTGTCAATGTACCCTGTCCTGCTGCACCTTTTATTGCAGACTAAATATTAACATTTATGCTACAAAAATTGCAGTTATTTACTTTGTTAAAGTTAATATTTTATTTTGTGCATCTTTATAATGCAATACTAAAAAGAGACAGGAAATACAGGAAACCAAGTGTTTGCAGCTGTAGGAGTATATTCTTGATTGGCAGGTTTTGCCAGACAAGCAGCTTGTCAATCAATAACACAATTGAAGTACAAAGAAATTTTTAATTTCCTTTGAAGAGAAAGGTGGAAGATAGAGGGCAGGAGATTGAACACCACAGGCACAATCCTATGTGTTATGGTGCCCTCTCAAATTGAACTCCATACTTTACACAATTTTGTGGATTATACTGGCTAACAAAGTTTAATTTAGTAAAGAAATAATGAGAATTTACTGAAAAGTGAAAAAATGTCAATTTTGAATAGGAAATATTAGTAAAAACGATCAACCTGTGCCTAATTTAAAATTAGTTACACAGTCAATTAAATACCATAGGTATGTAGCAGGAGCAGCAGGGCTTGCCAGTGTCACCACTAGAGAAATATTGTCATATGAAATGTGAGATACATGTATTGTGAATGTACGGATAGACATATATGAACAGATTATTGTGCCCATTTGAACATCTTATGTTCTTTTCCCCAAACCTGTTATGGTTGGAGTGGCCTGATCAGAAGAAAATCATCATATTTGCTGATGTCCATGGCTAAAAATATACAAAATATAATAACAAGTGCTTTATGACAGTATATTACGACCACGCTGTTGGCAAAACCAATTTAGTAATGGTCAGGTATCAATTTGGTTGAGAACAGTGTACAATTGCTAGAGATATGATAGAATAGAGTGCTGACATTGTCTGGTTATGTGTAAAAAAGATGTTAGCTTTTCTCCGTCTGACTCTTCTCTCTCCAAAATGATATGAAAATGAGCTCTCCCTGGGCTAAACTGGATCTTGTGATCCAACTGTTGCTGTTTTGGCTCGGCAGCAGTGTTTTAATATTGTTCATTAACCCCTTCTGAAGTTTGCAGTCCCACAAATACTACCTTTTTTACAGGATGCAAAGCTAAAATTATTTGCATGACATAAATGCATTTGCAGTTTTGAATATTATACCTGTGTATTCAGTTCTTAAACTTCTTATAGCCAAAGTTCTCAGATATCATAAAAACCACAAGAGTCTGAAACTTTATAACGTTTTGTTGTATTTGTAACACTTCTCAGAAATGGAAGAATAGAAAAGCTTTGTTCCACGCTCAGAAGAAATACAGAACCCTGCATATTTGGTGTTCCATGGGTGAAACAGCTACACATTAGAGATGCAACTAAATCTATTGTGAACTTCCACAGTCTATATTAAATTGAATGTAATATATAACAGCAGGGTGTTTGTTTAAAGCATGAGCCACAGATTTATGTCCTGTCTTGAAAGAACTACAAAACTCAGAACAGCGCTCATTTTGCATTTTTCTCAGATTTGCATTTCTGGTATTGAATTAATAAACCCAGTGTGCTATACTGTACTTGCATTTGTCTAAGGACTTCTTAGCAGTAATTGTTCATTTATTCCAAGTAGGATTCTAGCCGTCTGTGTACTTTTTTTTTCTTCTCTTAATAGATTAATGCCCCTGATTAACAATGAGATTAAATAATCATCCATACACATAAGTTTTTGAAAACTATAAAATGCATCTACCGTATTTTTTGCCGTATAAGACGCACTTTTTCTTCCCCAAAACTGGGGGGGGCACAGAGTGATCAGAAGGGGAATTTGAATGGCACAGAGTGATCAGAAGGGGAATTTGAATGGCACTTGAGTGATCAGAAGGGGAATTTGAATGGCACAGAGTGATCAGAAGGGGAATTTGAATGGCGCATGAGTGATCAGAAGGGGAATATCGGTATGAATGAGTGATCAGAAGGGGAATATTCTTTCAGAATCTTTTTTTTCTAGATTTTCCTCCTTTAAAATTGGGTGCGTCTTATTTTCCGGAGCGTCTTATACGGCGAAAAATACGGTACTTTTTTCAGTTGTTAGGTCTTTCCTGACTTAATTGCTATTACATTGAATAAAATCAAATGTAAATATAACATTACAGGTTGGATGTCACCATATTTTTATTACTTGCAGGAAAGTGTATTTTACTAAAAACAATAGTATTTTGTTTTCAGCACTACTTTCACATTTTTTCCCACCTAATTTCATTGAATGTATATATTTATTCCTTGAATGTTATCCAAGGGATTTACAGCTTTAAACACCTTTTCACAATGGGCTCACACGCCAACATTGTGGACAATAGCTTCAGCTATTGTTGGTACACAACAACAAAAACATTTTAGATTAATACCAAATTTCCGATCTCTGGAATACATATAGTAAGTGAATATATTAAATCTTCCTTGACTGTTGTAATTCACTAATCACAATAACCCTTTCTATTTAGGTAACTTTCCAAACCATATAACTTCAATCCTTCTGCATTATCATCTCTAATCGGGTTTGAAAGATATCACGATTGTATTTGTTTCAAAGCAATATTAATATCTTTCAATCACCCTATGTTTCTCTCAATTCAACAAAACCCTACAAAGTAGAATTTTATTTACTAATAACACTCAGGTTATCATGTACTTCAAATATTCCTTGTTCCGTACACATTAACATCTCTGCCACATACCTTTTCCAACCTTTGATATTAGTATAAGATTCTACAGAATCAAGTTATCATCAAGTAAGTCAAAACACAATTTCCAATATATTTACATATTTTATTTCAAAATTGATACTTACAGTTTATGTTCTTTAAGCCAGTTGTTATAAGTAAAAGATTTGCAAATAAGCTTACTATTAATATGACTGTCTAATTCGAATCTATTACTAACTGGTTCCTGTACATATAGTCAACCTAATGTGGGTAGACTTGAGATTTACGGTAAGATTATTGCTTTAATGATCTGTATATTAAAGCATATATCTAATTGATACTCTGTGTCTTTACTAACCAGTATGAGTCTCTGTGATGATCCCTGAAGAAGTCGCTACGACGAAACTCATCAGTAAAATATGAGCACTTATACTATTGATGTAATTTGACCATATTATTATTAATATTATTATTAAACAGGATTTATATAGCGCCAACATATTACGCAGCGCTGTAGAAGAAGACGGGTAGGCAAGTTTGAAAAAATGGGTTTTGAGCGCTCTTTTAAATGAGCAGAAAGTAGGAGCAAGCCGAATAGGACGAGGAGCAGTAAAGACGGTAATATGGTCACTTGGTTTGTTTTGTATTATTGGGCAATAGGTAGTTGTAGTATAGCATTGATTTTTCTTCAATACAAAATATTTACCTTACATTGCTGTGGTAAAAAGCCTTTTTTTTGTTATTTCTCTATACACAACAATATGACTAAAAAGGAAAGAAAAAAATAATTTGGTCATATCAGACAAACCCATATATGTATTAGCTATGCCTATACATGCCTGAATTTAAAGTTGGTAATATAATAATTTATAGGAATTATTCATAATAATAATAATGTCTTAAAATAAATTATTGTAAGATATTTAAGTCATTATATACTCTGAAATAACTTTCTCCTAATTTCCTTTGATCTATTATACCCAGTGAAGTATTAAGAAGTTCCTAGGAGTCAATGGTAGATGCTATAGATGTTTTTGTTAAGCTTCTGATAAAAATATGGAGCTTTCCTCTATAATTTTCTATGTTTTCTTATTTTTCATATTCACCTCCTATTTGCTGGTTAACTATTTGTTACAGTGAAATAACAAAAAAAAACTGTATATAAAAACTGTTTTATAAACACAACTATTATTTGCAGTTTAATATCCAGTTATTACAGTACTAAATACCTATATTTACTTGAAACACAAGCCACTTAAATGCCACAACATAAAATGACTGTATAACTGTAAATACATGAATGTAAAATATATATAAACAGTTGCTTCAGGAAGTATTTATAACCCCCTTAAACTTTTTCAATTTTGTTATGTTGCAGCCTGATGCTACAATCTTTTATTTTTTTCACTCATTATTCTATACTCCGTACCCCATAATGACAAAGAGAAAATACATTTTTAGACAATTTTGTACATTTATTAAAAAGAAAAAAAAACTGAAATATCACATTTGGATAGGTTAATAAGGAAATTTAGCCAGGTGCCTCCCATTTCTCTACCCCTTGATTGGAGTCCACTTGTGATAAATTGAATTGATTTGACATGCTTTGGAATGTCACCCACCCCTCTTTATAGAAGGCCTCATAGCTGGCAGTGCATATCAGAGCAAAAACCAAGCCACAAGTTCAAAGGAACTGCCTGCAGAGCTAAGTAATTAGGAATACTGCAAAGCACAGATCTGGGGAAGGCTACAAAAAATGGCAACACTGAAGGTTCCAAAGAGCACAGTGGAGTCCAAAATTCTCAAATGGAAGAAGTTTGGCACAACCAGCACTCTTCCAAGAGCTGAACACCTGGCCAAACTGAGCAATAAAGGTAAAAGGGCCTTAGTGAGAGAGGTGTCCAAGATCCCGATGGTCACTCTAATTGAGCTTCAGAATATGAAGCTGAATATTTCAAATAGTGAAGTGCAATAAGGCCAATCTATACAGAATTAACAGCATCAGAAGAAGCTCTGCAGAGGCTTATTAAACCAGATAATGTTGCAAATGTATTTTTAAAGGAATGGATCTTCACCAGACAGGCAGTTTACATGTAGAACAATGATCAATCCTCCTTTCTTGTAAAAAAAATACTATATAAAGTGATTGATTACAACATTCTTCCAGCATGTAAACATCATACCTGGTTCAGTGAGCATACATCTTTTTTCTACGGTATATCACAATTAACGCAGGGGGTGAATATATTTAATAAAAACTATCCCCTTACCTGACACAGCATTCTTACCTTCACTATTACATGCCATCAGCTACAACATTTTCTGCCTACTTTGTGCTGGATCACCCAGGTTCACCTCTGAGGCATCTTCTCCAGCCCAGGAGAGCTTTAATAAATCGAGACAATAGTGGTTTACCTCACCTACAAATCAGGTAACACACCAGTACCTGACAGGATGCAGGGCTCTACCACAAAGACTGCCTCACAGTACGCCTTCCTGCTACTACCCCACATAATTGGAGCCATGGTATGTTTTTGGATACTGGGCTCTTGCCCACTGACCCCTTAAACCCCAACTTGACCCTCCCTGCTGACCGGAGGAGCCATTTACATCAGAGGGACTTTTAGAGAAGTGAGGAGCAGCACCACAACATCCACTTCACAGTGAAATAAATGTTGCAGTGTGGAAAATATTCACACACAGAAAAGTAATTGCTATGTGAATCTTGAAAATAACAAGCATACCAAAAAATATTAACTACAGAAATTTTGAGAAGGTTTGCTTTTTGGCTAACATTTTATTTATAAAAATGCGATCAGAATCTGCACACATAATAAATAGAATGACTAGTGCATGATATTACTGGGCAGATTCTGTTGAATCTTATGCTGAATTTCTTTGTAGTTTTGTAGAATGTTAATTAAATGAATGCCACAAAAGATTAGTGCCAAGCTGTAAAGGTAATAGTTACACACAAAAATTAACCAAAAAAAAAACAACTATCTGTATTGTCCAGTGTTCATTATCTGACAAACATTATAAAAGCTACAATCTCTTGGTTCAATGTATCCCACCAACACAGTATAAAAAAAAATAAAAATAAAAAATCCTCGGAATTGTCTTTATTGGAGTATATTACCTGTAAAAATGAAAAACAACAATTTACATCAGAGATATAGCATTTCTGAATTTACGATTACGTTTTTTTAAAATACAATAATATATCTGTTAGAGTGGTGGGTGAGGTCAGACAGCAAACACTCAAATATTGCAAGTTAAATATAACGCATCTATGCAATCTTCTGGTTTTTGGACGATATGTAAGCACAACACAAAACCTGGGATTCTCCATGATCTATGACAGAGCACAATGTGGCTCCCCCTAATCCGGTCCCATGTTCTATCTCCTTATTTGTTTACAGCTGAAAGTTTCAAATAAGCAATAAATAGCCTAAACTGTTTTGTATTTTGTCATACCAATTTCTACTTCCAGTGTTCTATGGTGAGCTCCTGCTCTACCTTTTTTCTTAGCAGTCTAACAACTCATACACTGCCACTTATGATTATTCCTCGGCCTTTTCACTCAATGGTCTATAATAAGCTTACTCTGTCTCCACTCCCAAAGGCCAAGGTCTGTGCTCACGTTATCCTCTCCCCCAGTGGACCTACATCAGCTTCAAATCTGCCTCCAAGTGGTCCATGATCAATTCCCACTTTGCTTCACCTCCCTGTGGTTTATGGTCAACATTCTCTGCCTATCATCCTCTGTTGATATTGACATTGTCTTTGCCCCACAATAACATACCTAAACATTAGGCATGTACAAAATGTGAATATGCCATAATATAGATAAATGTATATGTATAATGACAAAACCCCTTCTCCTTAAATTTCCCCTATAATATGGGCAGATTTTCTAGTATGATTTCAACAACAGTTAACATGCAAAAAATTCCAGTAAACAGTTTTATACAGAAACAATGAATAAATCGAAACTAGAAATTAAAGTCCTTCTACACTGTTATTGTATTTAATTCATAAAAAAAGAGCAAATAAATCCAGACCTGTAAACGTGTGTCTTACTTACCAAGATGCTATTTATTTCTCAGCCTCTTCACAAAACACACCTCATCTCTGTTTTTAATGCCATACCTTACGGTAAAACAGACAAATTACTGAACATGTATAAAATATTTTTTCAGAAATATTTTCAAATATTTGGTAATAATACCAAGAATACAATTCTACATATAAACTACTAATGCATTTATTTGTAGGAAACCCCAACTTCACCACTCTCCCCTCCTATCCTCATTCAGCACTTGCCCCATAGACCAGTCCCACCTCTCCTTTTCAATTTTAAAATATCTTAAGACATAAAATTTTTAGGGGTATATAACTGCTGATGTCCCAGTATTTCTCCTTTTTGTCATTGAAAGTAGATAGGTACTGAATGCTGCGGAGTGAAGCAACACATGATGACTTGGTGCTGCTCTTCGCAGTATTCTCCAGGGACAATAACTAACTCACTTATTGACCATCCTGAAATGTGGTCTCTATGAGTGAACTAGAACAGACCCATTTACAAAATCACTTTCATTGTTATTGTGAACACATATTTTGTTTAACATGCTGGGGACTATATGATTTTTCTTTATCTATGAGCAGACTATTGAAAATGGTCAGAATTTCTGGACTCCTGTTCTCTCCTTTCCAAAACTATGTAAGTAAAATATTAAAAGTTTCTTTTTAAAAAATCACTTACTCTCGAAGACTTTTCTCATCATGGTCAAGCTTTTCTCCCCCAAACGACAAATGGTAAGTTCTCCACACGTATTTCCTAATCACCAAATCAAAAATTTTTTAACAATAATATGTGGCAAACATAAAAAATCACTTGTTTTCCATTGTTAAACTGTAATAAGCTAGATTTTGATTGCTTGGGGCTGTACTATCCTCTGTATTAGTCTTTAACCACCTGGGCGTTACACTGAGGTCTAGATTTCTGTACCAAAAGCGTTACAGGTTTTCATGAAATTTTTTTTTAAATTATAGACCTGTAACCTACAGAAATATGTCCGAACAGGGTTCTAGTAGATATCATGAATATAAAAAATGTTTGAAACACACAATCATGTAAAAAAAAATTTACTTTTAATAAAATTAAATAAAAGACACAAAAAATCAGCTTAAACAAGAATACATAAATAAATGAAAAATACTGAAAATGCGATAATTCGGTATACTGTATAGTAATATATTTTTCTAAAACACCTCCCTAGTGTCCGTCACATACCTATAGACAAAACCACATAAATATATTTTCTATTATTTTGTATTGGATTGGATACAGGACTTTGTATTCAATCCAATACAAAATGAGAACAAAATTCAAACTCTCATTTTGTATTGGATTGAATACAAACTCCTGTATCCAATCCAATACAAAATGAGAGTTTGAATTTACCAATTACATACTTTGTATTTATTTTGAATTATTTTGTATTGGATTGGATACATGAGTTTGTATTCAATCCAATACAAAATGTGTGTGAATGAGTTTCAGTTTGAATTTCCCGCACACGCGCCGACGTCATCGTACGCGCCGACGTACACGCACGGAGGGAGAAGAAGCCGGCCGGCTTTTTCTCCTAAGCTGGCCGACGCTGGAGGACGACGCTGGAACACGACGATGGACGATCGCAGCGGGACCAGGTAAGTGATCGATAAACCCAAACTTTTCTCACTGTATTTTCATACAGTGAGAAAAGTTCGGGTTTATCCATAATTGTAACTATGTTAAGCCCGTACCAAGGTCAGGCTTAACGGTTAGGTGGTTAAGTCAACTTGGTGTATGGTGTAATGTAATTAAAAAGAAGCATCTTGACTGTAATATTAGGATAACAACATTGATAAATATTTAATGCAAGGGGATGGATTTTCCAAACCAAGAGTATATTGGAATTGATCTGCCCTCAGTCTCTCTTTCTCTGAATGAAACCTCATTAAGCCACGTCCGTACAGATTAGGCAGGAAAAGGTAAAGTCAGATCTCTGACTCTGAGTTGCGTTTCAATTTCAGCTATTACATTCTCAGGTAAACAGACACTGGAAAACGGACACGAACTCTACCTATCAGCTGAAAATTAAAACAACATTTGCAACTATTCTTACTTGCCTAACAAAAAAAGTTACAAAATGTATTTTTTGGTCCTGACCATAATCAAAAAGATATATATACAAACATATTTCTTATAAAAGCTGAACCACTTGTTACTTTTAAAGTACAGATCTGGCTTCTCCCTAGCATTACTAACATTGTGCGTCAATTACACATTTCTGGTCTATTTTACACTTACTCCTTATTAAGGTTTATTTGCCATATTTATTACATTTAGAATGCGCGAGAACCACCAAAAATTCTGTCCAAACTGAATCATTTAAAACCTCAGGGGGATCTGTTCTTTCAAACCCCAACAAACAAAATTCTAAATTATCTAACATGTTGTGTTCTGCGTAATAGACAGTTGCACTTGTACCATTTGTATTTCAGCTCTTCTCTGATCTAGTAATAGGAAGTAGTGTTGGATGCTGGACAAGAAAATCATACCCCCCCTCCCCTGTTCTCGAACACACATCTAGATAATCTATTGATTTACAAGCCTGTGCTCCTACTACTAGGAACATACCCAGTCTGTCTTAAACATTCGGTGCTTTTGGATTACTCATATGCTTTAAAATATTTTATAACAGACCTAGTTTCAGCTAAGCAAACTGCCCTAACTTTAAAACTAACTGATAAACATTTTACTTCTGCACGTTATACTTCTTGTACAATAATTCTGATATCTTACCAACTAATATGCTCTATTCCCCCTTCACGCTGATGCTTTAACTGGATGTATCTCTGTATCGCTCTTTTTAAATCCAGAACTGTGGCATTTTGAACAACAACAATAGCTGTAATGAAAAACAATATACATTTCAGGCTGCAAATATAAGTAAAATGTAATGACTTAAAGAGGAACTAAACTCAAAAAGTCTCTAAAACAAAAAAGAAAATTCACTTACCTTCAATTACGCAGGGCAGTCCGATCCATATGCATGAATGAGATTTGCATCCCCCCCCCCCCCAAAAAAAAGGCTCCTTCTGCTCATGTCAGAGATGCTGGGTTATGCACAGAAGGAGCACCCAAAAGCCTCCAGGAATGCCTGACGTAGGTATCCCGGTAGGCTTTGCGCTCCATTCATTCTCGGTCGCCTAGGTGAGTTTAGGTAAACTTTAATATAAATTTACATTAAAAAAAGGTGATCAGTGAAAAAAATGTATACTTTTTATTATTATTATTAATATTATTAAACAGGATTTATATAGCACCAACATATTACGCAGCGCTGTACAATAAACAGGGGTTGCAAATGACAGACGAATAGACAGTGACACAGGAGGAGGAGAGGACCTGCCCTGAATATCACAACTTTAAGTATTAGAGGTAGCAATTGCAAGATTTATTCTCATTCTTTAACTGTTCCATTCAGTGGTAGCACTACAAGTGGTAGGTCACTGCAGACTAAATTGCAGTAACCTTTACAGGGATGATTGATAATTGGTAATTTGGTTAATGTTATGGTATATAGTTACATAGTTAAAAGGTTAAAAAAATACATATGTTCATCAAGTTCAAACTCTAGGGAAATAAACATTTCCCATATATTAAACCCATTGGACATAGTTGGTCCAGAGGAAGGCACAAAATACCCTGGTACAATTTGCTCCAACAGGGGAAAAAATTCCTTCCTGATTCCATGAGGAAATCGGATGTACCCTGGATCAACAGTCTATGTTATCTTTACTTTAAAGCTTTAATCCTCAGTTACATTCTGTGCTTCTAGTAATCATCCAGCTTTTTCTGAAAGCAATCTTTAGTAGTTGCTGTAAATCTAGTATTCATGTACAAATAAAGACAGTTATATGGAAAAAGAAGCAAAGAACAATTATCAAATAGATACTGTGATATGGTAATAAAGGTCCTCATTAAAAGCTATATTATCTCCCATAAAGTTTTAATAGCCTTAAGCTATTGTTAATAAATTATTTGTTATTTTACAATTGTTTTTTTTAACAGTTCCTCTTGTAATTATGTCTAATATAATTTTTAGTTATGCTTTGCATAAAACTCTCTTTTGTCTACCACATTTCAACTTACATTTTATATAGTTGATTAATATTCAGAGTAGTTTGACTATTTTCTGTACACTAAATACAAGAATAATGAAAAAAAAAACACTTTTACATTTAACATTTATGAAAGGAGTAAACATCTTCCCTACTCTGAACCTTTACCTGTTTGAAGGAATCACAGAAATATTAAAGTATGTATATCTATAGAACACTTACGCATTATATCTTTGTCAGCTTTACACACATTGACAGTCATTGCCTGACCAAATTCAAGTGCAATTTGAGAATTTATTTCTTCCAGTGTAACCTAAAAAAAACATACATAATAAAACTTTAAATTATTAAATCACAAAAATATGAATACCATAGTGTCACAGGGTGCAGGATCAGGGGTGCAATGTGGGTAATACCCCCTCACAAAGGGGCAAATAAATGAACTGGAGACCAAGAACATTTTTCACCATATCATGTCTTGAATGAAGAATTCATAGTGCATGCTCTTATAGGTAAACTGGAAATAAGAACACTGCACTGCAGAAAGAATAAAAAATGGTATAAAATACAATTAATAAACATGTCTAATATTTGAAATAGGTGGGTTAGTTCAGCTCTAATATCTTTCAATGTTGTAAATAGTTTTCCTCCAAACATTGGGCCTGATTTAATTAAGCTCTTCAAGGCTGCAGAGGATACACTTTCATCAGTGAAGCTGGGTGATCCAGCAAACCTGGCTTTGGTCCAGGATTCAAAACAATTGCAAGCTAATGACTTTGGAGAAATCCATTCCAGGTTAGCTAGATAGCCCAGTTTCACTGATGAAAGTGTATCCTCTCCAGCCTTGGGGAGCTTTATTAATCAGGCTCAATATATTTTTAAAGTAAGGACAGACGTAAATTGCTACTCATTTATTTAGTGAATTTTGTTTTTTTCCTTGTTTTTCTATAAAGGGCATCTATACTGTTGACATGGCCAATAAATTAAAAGAGCACATGGTGACCTGTATTACAAATCAGATTTTTTTCTTTAAAACTGTCCCTATGTGGTGGCTATATGTTCCAAGAACAACTTTCTTTCTACAAAATATAAAAAAAACTGTTTGATTGTGTTACTTGTGTTGAGTATTTATTTTCTGAACAAGTGTTAAAAACACTTTTTGTTCACTTCAATAGCTGTAAACAGAAAAAAATAAATATTGTAATCTTCAAAATACACAAATGTATGTTAAAATAAGCAACCAGCAGTTGTTTCTAAACTGTTAGATGTCAACCTAAACTTGGCTGCATTTCTCAGTAATAAGTAACTTTACTGTATATGCAGCTACAGGTAAGTGATTGCTTGTTTAATTCACTCCTGTTGCTTGTTAACAACAAAAGAAAATGTACTGTCTATAATCTGAAAACAGGCACAAGGTAAAACTCTTAATCTCATGACAAGATGACAGCCGCAGGATTCTTGGTATGATTTTGCACCAAAGAAAATAAGCACTGTTTAAAACAAACGTAAATCTTTGGAGGAAGGGACTCAACACATTTTGAAAGAAAGCAGCTAGGCTAGGTATACACATGCAATTGTTCTCGTCCGATAATCGCCTCAGGCATGGTATCAGACAAGAATCTGTTGTGTATACAGCGTTCAGTGTCTGAATGACCTTCCTGGTGGATCCACGGACGATCCTGGAGGAAGTGAAGGGGTGAAAGCGCCGTGGGGTGCCGCTCCTTTGTTCTCCTCCCTCCCCTCTCCATAGAGCAAAACAGTGCTGTATGTACGGTATGGCGCTCGTTCATGCATCGTGCAGTCTTATGTTGTTAGAAAAGATTGTGAAAGATCCTTTCCAAGAACAATTATTGCACGTGTGTATGTAGCCTAAAAATAGGCTTTAAATAAACAAAAGTATGACATTTGTTGCTTTGCAGCAAGATTTATTTTTTACCTGTATTGGTAAGTCACATAGTAAAGGATCCTGCACCAGCATTGCTAAGCCTTCCTGGAATATGTCTACAACTTCTGCATGAGGAAGCTCCTCTTCTGCATCTTCTTGTTCAAACACATTGGATTCATTTTCTTTGTAATTGTCATATTCGGATTTAATTTTCACATTACCATCCATTTCCTTAACAAAAAAAAAGAAAATACGTTAGTTTTCATACACCAAAAGTCTGTATTTAAATATTCTGCTTTCAATTGAAATGTCCCCAGTTTCCAGTTTGTATGCTAATCTTACCATAAACTGTCTGAAAAGGAAAGCTTTCCCTTAAAATTGGAGTATGTCATCTTTTATCAAACAAACTTTGCTTTAAGCAAAAAGTGTTATATACGCATTTCTAACATACAATGCTACAAGCCTTTGCCTATTGATATTGTCTATCTATTACTATTCTGCCAGAAGTAACCGGATGCTCCTAATAGCTGCTCTCTGTATCTTTTTAAACTAGAAAATGTTACCTTTTTTTCAATTTGGCTGGTGTGTGTGTGTGTGAAGGTTTTAAAAATATATGTCAGGTTGTTATCACTGTATCTCTAACCACAATAAGGATTTTAACTCACCTGCTGTACAGTTACTCTGATGGGAATTGGACAAAAAAATGTATAATGATGTAATGTATTTACGAAGTAGAATGGGGAATAGGTAGATCATGTCAGGTTTTTATTGTTCTCTCTTTACTTCCTAATAAGTAAACAGAACCAGAAATGAAGTAAAATAACCTCAGTAACCCAAATGGCAAAAATAAATAAATAAAAAAAATCTACTCTTTCATGTAAAGTAAATATTTAAGTTGAGGTCCGCTGTAATTCTGTATCTGTTTAGAGTGAAAATCTGTCTCATCTTCTATAATAAATCTGCTAGTGTAATGTCCAGGAATACAGTGGTCTCAAATACATGGTAAACTTCAGACTCCGGGGGGGGTCTAAATTGGGTATTTAAAGAGGAAGTATACTCAGAGCTGTCGATTGATCTGGAGGTTTCTTCCATTAGGTCCCGTGCCGTCCCAGCATCCTTCTTCGGGACGGTGCCGCCATCTTCTCTCTATTCTTCCTACGTCACCCAACACAGGCACAAGATCGGGTGACTAAGTTTGGAAAAAACTTTCTGATCTCCCCTTTTATGTAACGTGAAAATTCTAAGTTTGGATAAGCTTTAATGTCCAGCACTGTTTTCCATTTGTAAGAATGGAACACTGCACCTTGCACACATCAGATGTTACATAGAAAACAAAGCTGGCCATTCTTACAATATGTGATTCTTTGCCTTTGCTGTGTAAGGAAAGTTGTCAGTGCCACATTAAAGCATAACTAAACTAAAAATTTTTACTTCACATAGAAGGGTAGACATAACTTCTAGTTTAAAAAAAAAAAAAAAAAAAAAAAAAGTGCCGCACTGTACCTTTGTGGTAATCAAAACTACCTACATCACGCATCCTGGGAGGCTCTGGCTGCTCCTTCTGGGCATACCCTAATCTCAGGCATGTGCAGAAGGGGCTTTTTTTTTCCACCAAGGGGAAAGAGATGCTTATCTCATGCACGCACTGTGAGATCAGCTCTCATTTTTTCCCCTTCACAGCGGCTATGTCACCTGATCTTACATCTATGCAATGCCAGATCACGGGACGTAGAAAGAAGATGGAAGAGCAGACTGGAGGTGGTGGCACCCAGCGCTTCCTCCGTGCTGGGACGAAGAGTAATTCTAGGACAACATGGGACTGGATCATGGGAAGGACCAGAGCCATCGAGCAGGGATTAAAGGTTTGTGCAATTGTGTTTGTGTAAAAAAGTGTACCTAAACTCAGACATTTAATGGAAGCTATAAATTCTGTTTTTTAAGTGTCACGACCATTATAAAAAAAAAAAAGGGTGCATCACTGCCCCCTCTTTTCTTGATTGCCTAGGTAATTAAGAATGAATGAGAATGAATGAATGAAAGCCTCCCGGGATACCTATGTCACGCATCCCGGGAGGCTCTTGAGTGCTCCTTCTGTGCATACCCAAACATCTCAGGCAGGCGCAGAAGGAGCCTTTTCGTGAAAAGAGCAAAATTTGCCTATCTGGCGCAGTGAGATCCGCAAGTTTTTTTTCCTACCTGCGTCACCTGATCTCGCGCCCGGTTCAGGTAATAAAAGAAGAACCCGTAAGAAGAGGCGAGATGATGCCACCCAGCAACGGATACCGAGACGTTGCGAGACCCATTGGAAGAGACCTCCGGACCGATCGACTGCGCTGCGGGATTGAAGGTAGGTGTAATTTTTTTTTTTTTTTTATGTTTTAGGCATTTTTGAGTTTAGTTCCTCTTTAAGCAGCGGCGCAGGTGTTGTGCCCGGCCAATGCAAAGCATTACAATGTGCAGCCGCATAAAGGTATTCCTTTTTTTCTGCAATGGAATCACAAAAAGTAATTTGTAAAACTCTTTAGTATTTAAAGGCAACTTAAGCTGTCCCTGTTGTATGTTTCACACTAAACCCATTGCTATTCCTTATAGAACACATGTATACTGCAGCCCCTGTCCCTCATGCATAATAACACAATATAGCGCTCCTCGGCCTCCATTTATAATATAAACAATACTCTGCCCTGTGTCTCTTCCACTCACCTACTGTACAGCACTCTCTAACAATCATACTACTAATACTACTTCCGCTCCCGACCAACAAATCACAAGTCGTCGGAAGTGATGTCACGTTGACACCTACTGGCGGAACTGCGTCACGTTTTGCTTCATGAGGGCGGAAGTGATTGTAATGTCTTCCTGGTTCTCTAAACATGCTGTTGTTCTGTCCGACGTGTGGAAATGTTCTTATCGTGGAAGAGGGGCAGAAATGTTACCGGTTCGCCTGTAATACCTGTCCATATGTGCATAACATAAACCGCAAGGTAATGCTTCAATCGCCATTCTGTTTAGATACATGTGTGGGGTCATAGGATGATAGTATGGTCTGTTGTCATGTGTAGGCTTACATGGGATTGAAGCTTTAAAGGGAAAATGCTAATACTGTAAAACTGTGAATAAAGCCGAACTAAACTAAAAATAAAAAATATTACCCTTACCTTTATTACCACAGATTCCTCGATGGCGCTGGTCCTTCCTGCATCATTCCGGGATTCCTCTTCGTCCCGGTGTGGAGGAAGTGCTGGGCGCCGCCATCTTCTGCCTCCTCTTCTGTCTTCTTGGCATGGCACCTGATCTGGCACTGCGCATGTGAAAGAACGGGTGATGTAGCCACTATGAAGAGGAAAAAAAGAGAGCGCCGATCTCACTGCACATGCGTGCGATTGGCATCTCTTTCTCTTTGGTGGAAGAATGCCCCTTCTGCCCATGCCCGAGAACACGGCATGCGCACAAGGAGCAGCCAGAGTCTCCCAGGATTGTGACATAGGTATCCCGGGAGGCTCTGCGCCCCCATTAACCGCGGCGATCAAGTCTTAAAGAGGAAGTAAACCCAAAGCTACCCAAAACAAAAAAAAATACATTAACCTTCAATCCCCCAGAGCAGTCCATTAGTCAGAAGGTTTCTTCTTTTGGGTCCCATGTCATCCTGCGTCATCTTCTCCTCTTCTTCCGGCTTTTTCTTCCTACATCACCCAATGCAGGCGCGAGATTGGGTGACGTAGATTGGTAACAAAACTTGCTGCTCTCACTGCTCATTTTTTCCCTTTTTGATGAAAGGGCTCCTTCTTCCCATGCAGCCAAGAGCCTCATGAGATGCGTGACGTAGCTATCCCAGGACACTCCCATTCCTGGGCGATCGAGATTTAAGGGGGAGGTGCAACACCCTTTTAAAAAAAAGAAAGTGTGTTGCACAAACTAACAGAATTTTTTCCTTGCATAAAGGTTGTCTATCCTTTTATGTAAAATGAATATTCAGAGTTTAGGTACGCTTCAGAGAGGAGGTGCTGCACCCTTTTCAATGTAGGCCCGGATCGTAAGAATGACCAGTGCCATCGAGGGATCTGCGGGATTAAAGGTGTGTTTTTTTTCTTGTTTTAAGTTTAGTTTTTCTTTAACCTCCCCAGCAGTAACCCCGAGTGTGACTTGGGGTAAGAAAAAAAAAAAAGAACAAGCTGAAAGCGGTAACCCAGAGTCACACTTGGAGTAGTTAAAAAAAGTAAAAAATAAAGCCTTACCTGGTCCCATTGGTGTACTCCAGTGTCTGGGCATCCTCTGGCCGCGTCCTCGATCTTTCCACCGGTGAGTGCGCTGACATTCCCCGGGAGTTCCTGGTGAAGTTGATACAGACAGCCACTGCTAAGGACGTGGCGGGATTTTCAAAATATTTTGTATTGCATTTTTTGCATTTAATACAAAATACCTGTATTGAATGCAATAAATCTGGACAGAAATGAACCGCCCAGAAGGTTAAGCACAACAAAAACTGGGCCTAAGTGGGTGTCTGCACTATGTACACTGCATTGTAATGCCTATCCATATATACCATATGTTAATAGTTTATTTTGTTTATTGTGCCTCAGGTCACTAGCAGAAAGTATCCTAAACTCAAGGAAGTTGATGACGTTTTGGGAGGCTCTGCAGCATGGGAAAATGTTGATTCAACTGCAGGTTAGTCATAATTGTTTGATATACGTGGATCTTGTTTACTGTGTTTTGTGTTAATAGATTTAAATTGTATGTGACATATTTTATTACAAAGCCTCATACAGGACAGTTAAAAATGATTAGTTGTTTTCTAATCCTCATAAACTTCCAGGTCACACTAATAATCCTAATAAACTTCCAGGACTGCTGTCACAGTAAGTGTTGTCCCCCTACCCTAGAATGTGTAGGCAGTTCCTGGATGACAAAGGCAATGATGCCCCACAATCCCTAGAACTAAATCCAAGATCGAGACTTTGGGACATTAACTATCGGTGCATCCAAACCTGCCAAGTAGTGTTGCAGAATGTCCAGGAGCTCTGACTCAGTTCTGGAAGAAGACATCCCCAGCCCCCCTCCAAAGCACCATGCATCATCTCATCAAGCATGACCAAACATTATCAGTAATGCAAACCGGCACGTGAAAGTCATACACACTACTGAGACATTAAATAAGTCTGTGTGATGAAAATCAGTTTCTACTTTGATTTTTAATGAGAAGGTGAGTTTTTATTAGGCGAAACGCGTCGGGTGGGAAACAAAACTATTGCTGTCTGAACAGGACCTAAACTACCTGTACCATACGCTTATTTGTTGCCTAGCTTAGTTCTCCTAACTTTATTGTTTTATAAAAAAAAACAGTCCATGCCCTAAAAAAGCCTGTCCTTTCTCTATCCCTAAAAACTCACCTTCTCATTGTAATTCCCAGGCTGGGCACACGGAAAACTATCCCTTCTCAAAGTCTCTGGGTTACCACCTTTGGTGTAAACAACCTTCTACTTTGATTTTTAGTGTGATTTTAAATCCAGCCCTCAGTCGGGTAATGATTTTGGTTCCCATTGACCATTCTTGAGTAATTTTGATCTAAAACATTTACACCATAAATATATATCAAAGATTTTTATCTGGAATATTTCAGTCATCAAAATTTGATATGTGAATTCAGAGTTCTCTTTATTTTGAGAGCTGTGTATTATTAAATTTTTTTTTTCCTTGGATGTCCTTTAACTGTAAAGTATAATAGAAAGTTAGGCGTACAAAAAGTATGATCTGTGTTGCCCAAAAAAAGTCAGAAAAAAAGCGATGGTGCCTGGGGTTGGAAAAACTGGCAAACGCAGGTGAGGTTATCAAGCTTGTAACATCTTTTCACTCTAAATTGGAGAGCTGCAAGAAATACTGAGACCACCCATTTAAAGATTATTATTAATATTATTGAAATTAATAACTATTAACAATATTTATATAGGATCAACATGTTAAGCAGCGCTGTACATTAAATAGGGGTTGTAAATGGCAGACAGATACAACTAATGACCCAGGAGGAGAGGCGCTTACAATCTAAAAGATACGATGGTTTGTGGTTCACTATTTGATTATTCTCTTTACTTGACTTTCTCTCTGTTCTATCACTGTGAACTATCCTTCTGCTGTATAATACATTGCAGGAAATCTAGCCTCTAATCTTACGTATTTATGTAGTGAAGGGATTACAAGCTCATTTAAGAATCTAGCCACTGTCTATCCTTTTAATATGCCAATTCCAGGTATAGACAAGTTTGCGGATCTCACTCAGCACTGGGCTAATCAGTTGTTTCACCTGTGGAGTCAATAGTCTTGTCCCTGAAACTCCGACACATCTGTCTGTCATTTGCAACCCCTATTTAATGTACAGCACTGCATATTATGTTGGTGCTATATAAATCCTGTTTTTTAATATTAATATTAATGATAACTCTGGTGGAAGCAGGATAGGTGTATGCTGCTGGGGTGGGCTAAGTTAGGGTAAGGCTGGGTACACACATGCAATAATTGTCATTGGAAAGGATCTTTCACAGTCCTTTCTAATTACAATAGACTGCACGATGCATGAATTATGCTGTACATAAAGCACCCTTCTGCCCTATAGAGAGGGGAGGGGGAGAACAATGGAGCGGCACCCTGCTGCGCTCTCTCCCCTTCACTTTAATGATGATCGTTCCTCGTCCTTTGATCCGTCCTGACGATGAGCACGATTATCAGACAAGAATCATCTGACGTGTGTACGTAGCCTAAGCCTTTTGATTTGCCTTTATTGTCACCCAGGTTCACTTAAACAATAAATACCAATATTACCAATCAACTACTTACAGGTTGTATTTTAGCAGCATTTAAGCTAGGTTTTATACATTTTTGTTTATTGATGCTTGCCTATCATATTATTCTATGTGAAAAAATGTTGACATTCATATGCAACCCCTGAGCAGAGCTTTAGCTTGTTATTATTGCTGTGCACCAATCCACCCACTTTCCTTTACAATAAGTGTTTTTTCATAATGTATTAAAAATATACAGTAATCTGTTTTTTGTTTGTTCTCCATTATAATCTTTTTTACTTTTTATATTATTTCAGAAACATGTCCGAAATGTGAACATCCACGTGCCTATTTCATGCAGCTCCAGACTCGTTCTGCTGATGAACCGATGACTACATTTTATAAATGTTGTAATTCACAGTGTGGACATAGATGGAGAGATTAAGTTATTTTTTAATTATTGGCTACCATTTATTATTTTACTGTAGAAAGAGCAATAAAGCATATTTTTGTTTGTATCAGACATGTTTATCTTGTATATGTCTGCCTAATCATGACACAGAGCAGGTTTTTGTACATTTAGGGTTGTCTCTCTTGAAGAGTAAAATATAAATATATATTGTAATGAATAGTGTACCCACTTAACATTTCAAACATATGTAAATTGTGTACTTGTTTTTTGAAAACTAGAATAAGAGATGAGTAAAAGTCCATGGAAATGTATATCACAGCTTAACCCAGCCCTTGAATTAAGTGAGTGTTGGCAGATTCCATCACCCAAAGGTTCTTATAGCATTGTGCAAAGGAGACAGGTTTTGCCTTTGTAGTTAATTATGTTTCTATTCCACACCCTTGCTTAATTATTTCCTGCCCGCAGTCTATAGAATAATATTTTTTTTAGCAGGCATTGATTCCAAGATGGTATTGTCACTGACAGCCCTGGTCTTCCATTGCTGACCGTCCACTATCCTGCCTTGCCCAGAAAGAGCAGGGGCAGGCTGCAAATACCAAAAAAAAATACTTTTATTTGTAAAAATGCTCTAAACACTTTTGTGTATTTGACATTTTAAAATATATAAATAAATGTTGGGAATTCTTTACAAATACTAACTTGCTTACAAGTACTAAATAGGAAAAATAATTTTCCCTTGCAGTTGGGCTAGACCTTTGGTACAATAGCTAAATGCTTGTATTTTGTGTAGGTGGATGTAAAGAAGGTTTTTTACCTACCTATTACCTATATATTTGTACCTACCTATATATAGATATATATTCTCACAGCCTACCAAAACACATGATGGCAAACTATTCACCTTTTAGTATGCACAACAGACTGTTTCAGTCAAAGGTATTTAATCACATTAAACTGAGCAAGTCCTGCTGACTGTGGCCAGTTAGGATCGGGGTCATGGCACAACAAGAAAGATGGACAAACTCAATTTTAGTTTTTTTTGGTATCTATTATGCATTAGATTTCGAGGTCTGTAAAGTATGTGCTTTATGTAACTGAAACAATAAAGTCTATGAGTTTGCCCTTTTGTAGTAATTTTTGGATGTTACATCGTTTCAGTTTGACTTGCACAAGGGCAAGTGAATGTTAATAAAACATACATCGGTACACAATGGCTACCAATCGTTGGGGTACAAAATACTATCTAGATGGTACAGAATTCCAGACAAACTTCACTGCTTTTTCCCAGAGCTGTGCTGAAGATTTAACAGGGACAAGGGAACACTATTTCGCATATTTTGGTTGTGTCCTATACATAAGGGTTTCTGGTTGAAAGTCAGGATCAAATGTCAGAATTTATCGGTACATGGCGATCTGACGTTCTGTAAAACATTTATTGACAGCCGCTAAGGCCTGTATCCCACTAATATGGGATCCCACTAAAAGCCCGTCCCTGCCTTCAGTGCCATGGAAGGAATGGGAAATTTACTCAGATAAGGTCCTCATGGATTGGGTTTCAGGATTCCCCAGAGTACAAAAATTTGATAGACCCTCGAGAAGGTCTAGAAATATCTTGATTTACAGATAAAGTTGTAACCCTTATGGTTAATGGAGGGGTTATATACAGGTGTACTCGATCATTCTACTAAATTGTGCTCTCTTCTGCAAAACTTGGCAATTGCAATTTTTGAGCTAATCTCTTATTAACAGACTGTTACTATTGCTGAATTGTACTTTCTACATGATTCTGTGAAATCAGCTTCCTTTTTGGTTATGTATATGTTTATCATAAGGTCTGTATATTGAATAATTTTGTTGTTATTTAATTTTTCTAAAAATCTAAAAAAATAAAATATTTAAAAAAAAATATTTATGTCAGCCTGGTACATTGATTTTATCGCAGAATGGACATTGCCAGTCCTTCCGCAATAAAGAAGTGTTGAACGGAAGCAATCTGGACTGCTCATTCTCCAGAAATGTTGGTGCAAAGTAAATTTGATAGACTTGGTACAGTGTTATTCATGGCCATCAAAAAGGCCAAATCATTAGTTTATTAACCACTAGATGGAGCTAGTAAGTGTACAATAAAACTAAACCCTATCTAATATTATTATAAACTCTCCAATCCTAGGGGAACTTTCATTAAAAAATACAAATATCACAATAAAATATAAAAATATCCATCTGATGGAAGAGAAGGGGCCACCTGAAAAACTGTGAATAAAAAAACCTTGATGATGTACGAATGTGGTGATAGGTCTGCTTTAATAGGAAAACAATTTTCTTTATTATATCTCCACTATCACCCTGTTGTATTTGACCATACTTTTGTCATTACTTCAACGATACCAGGATTTCTCTGGAGATGCAGTTGTACTGGAGCAGGAGAAATGCATGTATGGTGTCTGTACTTGCAACTCTACAGAAGTGCAAGTATATTGTTCTGAAAATGGGAAATGCAGCTCTTCTACTCTTTATTATTCACATGCATCCAGCTTCACTGGTCTCTTTAGCTTCCTCGTGGAATTTACTTAATAAGCAACCAAGCATCCATTGTTTCTACATGTCTAGACGGAGAAGAGTGCGCCTTAATCTGTGAGCAGTGCATAGAGGACCCAGCAGTTTATGCTATGCTTGCAACTGACATTGCTGGAAGTGACAATATGGTAACAGTGCCTGCACCACCGAGACAAAGGGCCTGATTTATTAAAGCTCTCAAAGGATGCAGAGAATACACTTTTATCAGTGAAACTGGGTAATCAAGAAAACCTGGAATAGATTTGCTATTTGCTTGCAAATGTTTGGAATCCTGGACCAGATCCATTCCAGGTTTGCTGGATCACCCAGCTTCACTGATGAAAGTGTATTCTCTCCAGCCTTGGAGAGCTTTCTTATATCAGACCCAAAGTCCTTGTTTTATCAAGCATGTTGCGTTGGGATCAACTGGATACAAAGCTTACTGTACTATAAAGTTACTGGAGACATCCCAGCCTCATGTCTGGATTTCATCATATCTTAAACCCAAACTATGGATCTGGACAGATTCAAAATATATTTCGATGAGATTAAAGAAGGGCTGAGGGCTCCTGGAGAATGCACTGGGTTCATGTGCAGTGTGTGGAAATTGCAACAACCGCTTTTACTGCCATGTGCTGCTGAGCCAGTGCACCATCAATTCCACAATATATACATTATACATAAACATACACAAATCCGAATACTTAGAGATGATCTCATGAAGCTCTGTCCTGCAACCTCTAGTGTGCAGAGCCTGATGCTGCTGTGTCTTGAGCATATATGAGTGCTGCAGATCTACGGTGCAGTTCTCAGAGTAAATGGAAGGTTTTGGAAGGTAAATGTAGGTTTTTGTGGCCCCCTAGAACTGCGAGGGCCCTAAGCAATTTCCCCACCCTAAACTCCAGCCCTGTAAATGATTGCATGCATACAGAAAATAACAAGGACCTTTCACAAAGCTTAAAAATTACATAAACAGCCTTATATTACCATTCATGCAATGTCAACAGAACTAGTGATGTAAAATAGAGACAAGTGGGATAGGATGGAAGAGAGAGAAACATGGCCGGCACAGGTGGGCCTGTATAGGATTATAATAGAAGAGTTTCTCTCAATTTTTTGCTTCCTTTGTGCCTGACACACAAAAAATGTGTATGCCTATCTTCGGCTGGTTTTTATTCTATTTATATTATTTTATTCTAGAAAACTTGAGGAAAACTTTTAGGAAATATTAGGAAAACTTGGAAATTTAAATTTTCATAGATTTTTAGGAGGAAGATATTTAAGCAGTTACTACTAAAGATATATTTACATCTCTACTTATATACAGCATGTACTATTACTGCTTTTATGTTAAGGGTGCCTATCTTATGCACTTGGGTGCTAACAACATGCATGCTTCATATTGTCTAGGGGGAATACATTTGGCTCCGGATAAGGAAGGGATTCTTCACTGTAAGGTCTGTGAAAATGTGGAATCGGCTCCCTCAGGAAGTAGTTTCAGCAACTACTATACATTGCTTTAAGAAAAAGCTGGATGGTTTCTAGAAGCACAGAATATAACTGGGGATTAAAGCTTTAAAGTAAAGATAACAGAGACTGCTGATCCAGGGAACATCCGATTGCCTCGTGGAATCGGAATATGTTTATTTCCCTAGTGGTTGAACTTGATGGACTTCTGTCTTTTGCTATGGCATGACTATCTATCTTTGCGATGTGCGACACCACAGGAGTTACCGTTGATTATCAAGGTATCATTTGTAGTAGGTATTGTTATTATTCTGTAGACATTTGGTTGACAACTGAATTTAAAAAATTACTGATATTCTGTGTTTCTGTATAATTTATTTTCTTAATAGAATAATGCCCTAATTACCATGAGAATTCAGGTCATAAACGGTTTCATTATTTTGCCTTTTTATTTATTTTATTTGGATTTTTAACTTTGGTTATATTCATGAAAGTTTGAATACTCATTATCACCCATGCTTAGTTTCTTACTGTTTGAAAAGGTGTTTTGTACATGCAGGTACGTGATGCAGAGGGTATTGGAGAGGTCTCAGATGTGAGATTGGAATACATTTGACCAACAAAAGTAGATACATGACATTATTTTACCACTAAAATTATCTCTATATTTTTAAGTGCAGTTCAGTAAAGGTTTATTTATATTTTGTAACTTTTAATATGTGTTACAAGTTGTTAATATTAGCATAATATGTTTATAATAGGCTCTGCTTATAAAATAGTCAGATATTCCCTCACACATTCCAAAGTGGGAATCTTCCAGGTCCATGTATTTCAAAGGCAGTAATTGATTCCTACCAGGGAATGTTTAAGGGAATTTCAGATTCCCTGTTTTATAAATAGAGCCCAATATATATAGTATATTATGTTTTTAATGTGGAAGTATTATTATATAATGCTTTACTTTACATTAAACACTGAAACCACATGTTACTTTAAAAGCCACATTTGTGACTATTTATGAAAGGATTACACAAACTGACACATGAAATGCAGAAAGTAATTACTGGTTTTTATTTTGAGCAAAAATATATTGCTACATTTTAAATATTCTTGAACACAGCTGCAGTCTTGATGTTGAATACTTCACAGGGATGTTGACTGTCATAGCTTAATTCTTTTATCTGGGGTAGTTCAGTGATATCCCTTGGCCAGGGCATCGCCAATAGCACAAAATGCTGTCTGGAAAGCACATTGTACTTCTGGGGTGAATTCTTGATGGAAGTGTGCAGCCAGGGTAACAATCAGCACATCCCCAAAACGCTGAAATAGAATACAGGTGTTTAATCTTCTATATGCATTTTATCATCCAGAAATGTATTTCATTCATCTGACAAGAGTAAATAATTGTTGGTTGCTTTCACTGGTTTAATTCACTAATCCTATTACTATTTTACTTATTCTATAAATTATATTTAATTATCAAAAAAGATATGTGCAACATATTTACTAGGTATATTTAGTTCAAAATTAGTATGCATTTTTCATGAGTGTTAGAAAAATATATTTAATGAGTTGCTGTTTACTTACATAAAAGTTAGCTGGATCCACATGAAGTTTTTCAGAGTGGTACTGACTCAGCTTGGCATAGTGTCCCTTGAGGTTGTCCAAGTGCTTCAAGCCTTCTCCAATAGAATTTAACACTTTCTCACCATGAGCAAGCACCTTGGCATTGTGGCAGATGGCTTCAGCAGAGCCCAAGTTGCCAAAAGTGGCGAAGTACCTTTGGGTCCATGGGTACACAACAAGAAGCCTGAAAAGAAAAAAAAAACATTTTCAAGCTATGCTCATATATGCCTTAAGTAAAAGCTGTTAAAATTATGTTTTATTTTATGAATATTTCCTATAGGAACACAAAAGGAGTTTGGTATAAAGAAATATAAACTATGGAACCTATCCACAAAAATAAAGTATGTTAAAGTATTTTAAATGAATTGCTATTGAATACCTGACAAGAGCTTCTCCACCTATTTTTTTGGCATCAATTTTACCAAAGAAGGCAACAACAATTTCCTGGTAGCCCATGGTAGATGCTGTAGATGTGCTTGTTGAGCTTCTGAGTAAAAAACCTGGTGCTTTCCACTGTGATTCTCTGAGTTTATATATGTTACAAATGGCCCTTCCTATTTCTATTCTGTTTATCTATTGGATAGAGCAAAACACGCTTATCTGGCAACTCCCATCCTTCATCTTGCAACCATCCCTCCCAAATGTAATTTATATTAAAATAATAACCATAACAAAAATAAATATACCTTATTATATTAAAGGTATTTTTTTAAGCACAAACCACATGAAAATACAGCTCACAGTGTGATTTGACTGTATCTTAATATAATCTTGTAAGCTAAAGTAAAATATCTCAATAAACCTTATATAAATGTTAGTGTACACAATATTTTGCATCAAGCATTTTATTCACTCAAGCTCTTTGTATTAACTGTTTTCAGGAATGTACAACAATTGTTTTGTTTTAAATGGTATCACATGTAAAAGAACATAGCTTTTAAATTTATTATTGAAGTTTTACTCAGTTTTATACGTTTTGTTATGCTTTATATAGAGTGTAATGGTACACAATGAAGCTGATTGCCTAAAAGGGCTGAGAATCTTCACACTCTAAATTGGGGTAATATTTACTTTATTATATAATCCTGAAAAAATTAAGTTTACATATTTCATCTGCATACAGGTGATTATTCAAGTAAACAGGAATTTTCCTTCTATGTGATTATTTGGATAATTGGAGTCATTATTCACGCAGTCTATGATGAGATGATATATATTTTTACAGTAAATCAGCTTCATCTCTTTTGTCTTTCTGACCTAAAATTATAGGGGCACATTCATAGCTCATTGAAACTAAAGAAGTGAACTATTGTTAATTAAAACACGGGCACATGCTTTTTCACCTACAATGAATGCTTGGTGAATTGCATGTTTATTGATTTTTAAATAACTCTGTAAAAATTGCCCCTTGCCGAGAAGTCAGTTTATATTCACATTTCCTGCTGCCTGGGCTAATGTTCTCTGTTGAATTGAAGAGAAACTGAAGATCAGAGAATTTTTCAGATTCCAGCACTTCCAATATTTTATGACAAACTAATTTTGATCAACATAGTGTGATCAACAAATTATCTTGTCAGGTAAAAAACAATTAAATAGTAAAAAATGTTAATTTCTATAACCAGAAATTATACTACTCACAAAGACATTGGATTCTATTTATGTTTCTATTCCCAGAGCTTAGTAAATAGTTGTGTTTATTTTAGTCAGCTAATCATTATTTATAAAAAATTCTTGTATTTCTCTCACTCATTATTAGGTATTCAAAGTGAGCACTACCTTATTTTATAAGGTTCATGCTACAAAATGAACATTTGTTTATTGAAGACTTTTAACTCCTTTTGTAAATTATCCCAATAGGTTTTATCAGCATTTAAGATGCAGTATAAAACTTTGCAAAAGTTACAAATAAATGCGCAGAACTAGAGAGAACTAGAGTTGTTCATATGCTACAACAGCTTTCCTCAAACCTTGTAACATGAAGGAATCCTTAAAATAACCATTAGGTTTTAGGAACGTCTCACCAGTAACTACTATAACCATAGCTATTAGTGTTAACAGCAAGTTGTGATAAAAGAAATAATAATAAATAAAATAAAAATATATATTATTATAAATAAATAACATTAAGGAATGTAGTAAATTATTGTTGAAATACTTGTAACAATATGTTCTGTTTAATGCTTGTTTGGTATGATAGTTCTGCTGAACATAAAGAATAAAAAGTATAAATATATGTGCATATGTATATTTATGTGCACTGAAATGATTAGTCCTTGCGTATGGAAGATAATGTGAAACACTGTTTATCAAACCTGCATAGCAGCCTGTGCCTTTTACACATGGAGAAAGTAACATAAAGATGTCATTAGGTACTAAGGGGTGCTTAGAGCATTCATTTGTGTTCACATTAATACATTGCTGCTCTATAATATATAATTTTCACAGACTGCATATGATAAAACATAAAATACCAAATATCTAAAAGTTTTCTTACAACTAACCCAGATATACTCAGTAGTCAAATGACTCTTTTTGTACTAAAGTTGGGAGAAGACAATTCCAAATCCCAAAATATTTTTAGACCCTTGATCCTTTTAAAATCCTATAAATCAGTAAGTTACAATCACTAAATATTCACTACAGGTGCGATGAATGACAACTGAATATCATAATAATTGCCTTATAAATAAGCCCCTAAGTGTGTTGTTCTTACACAGTAACCCTTAAGTTTGCTAAAAAGTTGTGCGAGGACTTGAAAGGTTATTGACTAAGTAGGTCAAGGCTTCATACATGAAATTTGAATGTTTGCCATTAGGAAATTGATGCCAAGGGGGCTGTTAAAGTCAATATGTAAGATATATTTCTGATATTTCTACTTGTTTAATCAAATATATTCTGCATGGAGAAGTCATCCAACTGAACTCTTATCCACAAGCTCATTACAAAATCAACAAATATATAACAAATTATTTCATTTGTTTGTAGAGTAATTTCAAAAATAAGTGGGCTGATAATGGTAAAAATACCTACAGTCACCAATGGTACATTTCAAGAATAAAAAAAGAACACTAAGCTGATGTATATTGTTATGTATAGGGTGGTTGTGGCAAATTGCATAGGAGATATTATGTGGGTATAGAGAATAAAAGCTTTAGGTAAAGCAGACTTTATTTGATGAAACAATAAAACACCAGGAGGTAGTATTATTTTACAAAAATGGCTGCAATGTCAAATGAACTAACTTCCTGGCTCTTGGTGGCTTTTTGTTTCTGCTCTAAATTACACCGTGCATGCGCCCTGTAGCTTAGGGCTCGGCTCTGTGTGGCTTTGCTGCACACAAAGGAAGTCACTTTGGGAAAATGTAACACCTGCGCATGTACAGGAGTTACATAACCCAAATAGTGTGGGGATCACCGTCTCCTTGGAGCTGGCGGGAAATATGGCGGTGCCAATGCCTGCTGCAATGACAACTCCTGAACCTGTCATCAATGCAGGGCAACAGCACACGTGCCATTTGGTTGGTTGCGAGCTTTTCCCATAATGGAATTTTGGAAGTCTATAGTCTATAATGGAATTGAAGTCTATGATCAGGCTGGTGGTTCTTGTAGAAATCAGGTTTTTCCTGCAATCATCCTGCAATAAGGCTTTACAACATTCGTCTAACGTCTAGTGTGATTTTGCGCCTATATATAATATAATTCCTTTTCTCTTAAAATTAGTCTCTGAGAAGTATATTGCAGAAGGATACAGAAAACATTATAAATTTATGTCAGGCTTTAAATGCTGTCTTTTTGCCCTTCACAAGGGTTTGCCTCACCTCCTATCCTACCAAGTAAAAGAAATGAATGGGAATCTTACTGGAAAGCCATACACAGCAATAGGTTTGACATAAGCTGCCATTCCTTCTGAAAATGTCACGAGGGTGTACATTTGCCCATAATGCTTACAATTAGTACTCACAAAACTAAAGTGACTTAAGTAAAAAAAAATGTTTGAGCAATAACAAGCAATAAGGCAGTCAGAAGCCCCCTCTAGAATAGCCCTAAAATCCCTGTACCCTTGTTTTTTTAAAAACATAATTTATTATTTTTTAGTAGAATGAAACATTTTTTAAATATCAGGTATGCTGTTTTATTCCTATTTTTTTATAAATACATTTCATTTTATATTATTTTCATTTACATTTCCACATGTTCACCTGTATAAGAACTAACAACATATATCCGTAAATAAACAAAATAACTGAAACTGTCTTAATAGGAAATCAATTTAAGGGTAAAGAGGACAACAGTGGATGCCCAAAATCGTCATATTTACTCCAAACAGGCACTTGCCAAGGTGTGGTGTGTTTAGGGTAGGCAGCAAATTGGAGGGTCTCCAAGTTTCCTTAGACTGGAACAGAAGAAAAAAGTAAAAGAAGGACCCATAAAGGAGAATGCTGAGTTTCAAATCTAATGTTTCCAAGGGTTCATCCAATGCATTTCAAGGGCTCATGTTCATCCAATGCATTTCAGGGGCTCAATCCTGCCTCTTCATCAGAGCTATAAAATCACTATTATTAATTTATTTCAAAAATTTACATTTTTGCAAAATTACCTGTTGCCTTATTAATAATAATTAACTAAGAGGGAATTTCAGCTTGCCCTAATAGGACACCAGATAATGAGGCTAACATTTATTTAATACTAAAATAAAAATGGCTTTGCATACACTTTGATGCCCTGGTTTGCACATTCATGCTCCCTTGTATTTATTTGGATACATCATTTTAAATGGCAGGATCCCAAATGGCCCTCTGGTTTATGGTTAAGTGTACAATGTCTGCCCAAGGTACCTAAATAATGTTTTTAGGGCATAGTTGATGCACCCAAGGTCTGCCGATAATTACATTTATACATTTGGATATTTTGATTTAACTGTTACTTATTTTACTTTCCAATTTATATGCAAAGCCTACAAAAACTTAAGATGTAGTTGGTTAAAACCTGTACTGATAGAAATATAAAGGCTAATGATGATCATTAGGGATAACTAAAATTCACAAATCTTAAACTGACTTACTTAAGACCTAGTTTAGCATTCCATAGGCCCCTCTGGATGACTGTTGCCCATTCTGTTCTTATAATCCACATTTGGTTAAGTATAACATAATTCTACAAATTATCATAAAGCAATAAAATTATGTGCTTACTAAACTTTTGAAAGGGAATTTAAAGGAAATGGTTATTAGAAAAGGAGTTCAAAATAAGGCTTTATTTAGTATATGAAGACAAATACAGCTGGAATTTAAAGATGTAATAATATACGACTGTTTTTTTTTAACAATGTGTATTGATACAGATATGCAGAAGAACAAAATACGAATATATCTTCGAATATGTTTTATATTTTTTGTTAGTGTAATTACTATAATATATAATATAATATATAATTGGGAATGTAATTACATACTTATTTAAAGTTGTATAAGATGGCCATACATCAAATAAACTGAAAATACCAAACACACCCCTACTGGAAATGTTGATAACATTTTAATGTGCAATGCTGATAAATTATTCTTAGTACTACACCCCTTTAGTGAAAACTGCATGTCATGAAAAACAGCTTGCTATGCCAATTTAAAAAAAAGGATGATGAATATTTGCTGAGTCAGATTATAATGACAACTGCTTGAAGAGATATCGTATAAGTATTTTCATATAATTTGTGTTATTAGAATTTTAGCTAGTCTGTATCCATTAATATTACATTAATTTATAGATGATTGCTACAATTAAATGCAGGTAGTATTAGTAATATTTTTGGGAGCAGGCTTACTGTTTTATACATGTAGTTCTGCCCTCTACCCTGAAAATGCTTCTTTTGTTGTACGCCTATAGTCTCTACATTGTTGTTTCATGTTATCTCACCCAGTATATTACTACTAATTGTTATATTTGTTCACCATTTGCCATTATTTTACATTTTACTCATATTGTTTACTGTTGGTATAGTATTTTATATTCCTGTTTTTATTTGCCAAAGAACAACAAATAAAGAATGCTATGAAAAAATATATTATTTGGAAGACTGAGAACAATATTACATCTATGTATAAATTTAAATCTATAAATATCAAAATTACATAGGCCTTTATGTAACAGTGGACACCAGCCAGCTAACTGATGGGTGAGGGCCAATTTACTTTATTAGTTTATTTGTAGTCATTAGCTGTGTTGTAATCATAAAGTAGATATACACCTATTTAATATAAATGATATAAAAACTTTTTTTTTATTTATTTTAAAAGGTCTAAAAGCCTTTTGTATATACATGTTGCTTCCAAAACTTTTCTGTGCTGGAGAATGTGTAGGAGAGATCTCAGCCATCTGTTCCTGTATTTTCTACCAATGAAATCAGTATTATACAAAATAATATTATATCACAGGCAAATAATGATTAAAAGTATGTGCAAATATTTATTTTTATTTTATTTTCTTTCTAGAGAAGACATGGAGAGTGGGCAAAAGAAATGTATTGTACATTTCTTCTCAACTGTTAAGATAGCAAAAAGTAAATATATATGTTTAAAGTATGTATACCCATCACAAGTACAGTAACTGCACAGCCACATAAAATCACCAACAATAGTAACACACAAATGTGTTAGCCATAATTTAATAAAAATAGACCTTATAACTTATCCATTCAAAAAAGTAATCGCTTTAAAGAGTAATATCCTATTTGCATGAACAAACTAACTAACAGACAGGTATATATGTATGTATATTATATATATATATATTTAAAATTATTATATATAGATATACATACACCTCCATCTCGTACTAAATTGGTATCTATTATGAAAGTTTTTCTTTCAAGACTTCTATCTCCTTACGATGTGGTCATATGATATGTGGCTCATTGCTCCATTTTTAAACTAGGGGCATTATTTCTAGGTCCCTTTTTTAATTGATGTTTATTTATTTAATTGGTTGTTTGTGACCCTTTCAGCCAAAACTCAATGTCGGTGGTTAGTTTGCTCTTGAAGCATTCCTCCAGTCTTCGCACAGGCTAAACAGTATGAACAAACCTCAGGATGTCTAATGCATTTTGTGGCAGGTATAAAAGACACAAATGAATGTCAACCTGTATTTATGACACATTTTGTGATGTGTTTTTCCAAGCTTTGTTACCTGGATTTTACTGGGTATCGGCCTTTTGCAGTCTCCTGTGGAGCAGAGCTGGGCCTGAGAAGGAAGGAAGGAGCACCAGTAGCCAACTGTGTACCATAAAGCAAAGAGCATGTTGATAGAACGGGAGAGCACAATGGCTAACAGAAAAGCCAATGAGACTGCTTCTTCCTTCACTGGTCCCTCACAGGGTGGGGAGGGAAAAGACCTGTTGCTGTTACCTTACTGCATCAGAAAAAAACAGATTTGCCCTGCCAGACATAACTGTGCTGCGTGTTAGATCTGTGCAAATGTCACTTCAGTGTTTTTTTTTATAAAAAGGCCTCTTTTGTGGTTTTCACATCATTATTTTTTTATTTTGCTCTTGGAGCTTCTGCATCTTTTAGAGGAAAGAAACAATTGTAGAAGCAATTTACACCCCAAGCCCATCACAATATATCCCCATTCAACAAACTCCTCTGTCCCCACAAATAAATAAATTGTTATTCTATTCTGCTGCTGATCAATTTTATACTTCTGTAATCTCTCCAGTATTTAAATTAAATAACGCACAGTTTGTTTTTTTCCACTAGTTTGGGCCTAGCTTCTACCTGTGCTCTTTGTCTAGTACACTGTCTAGTATATTACCTCTAAATATAAAGAAATAAATTCACAGCCAAATATGTGCAGCTAATATACACTGTTCCTAAGACTGTTAAATTTGTCTTTTTTGTAACACCAAGAACATCTTTGGAGCATCCGGCAAACATATTATCTGAATAATAAGTTTGTATTTAACACTCTCCCTCACAATAGTGCATATCATCAATGCTAGTACCCAAGTTCACAAGCAGTTTTTGCCAGTATTTTGCCTATTAGTTCTAAAAAATTTAAACATTGGACGAAGAAGTCCCCAATGGCAATACAAAACTTTCTGATCCTTGATAAAATAGTGAAAGTGTACTGGACCTTTACTAATATTAATATTATTATTAATATTATTAAGAATAAACAGGATATATATAGCGCCAACATATTACGCAGCGCTGTACATTAAATAGGGATTGCAAATGACAGACCTGATTTATTAAAGCTCTCCAAAATTGGAGAAGATTGTCATTAAATAAACCTGTGTGCTCCAGCAAACCTGGAAGGTATTTCCTAAACTTTGTTTGCTATTTGTTGGCAAATGTTTTCTGTCGTGGATCAGATTTATTCAAGGTTTGATGGATCACCCAGGTTCACCCAATATAGTTTATTTTCCTCAGCCTTCGACAACTTTGATAAATTAGGTCCTCGGTGAAAGCAAAACTTCAACAAATATTAAAACAGAACTAAAGAAAAAAATCACACTAGCCTTTACCACAGAGCCCCCGATCCCACCAGAGCCATTTGGGTTTTGCGCTGTCCAAAACCCACCTTCCTCCTGGTGCAGAGGAGTCTTCTTCCTTCTCTGGCTACGTCTCCCGATTTCGCACAGCTCTAGCGCAAAAATGCGACGTAGCCGCTGTAAATGGGAAAAAAGAGAGTTCAATCTCACTGTGTATGCATGAGATCAGCATCTTTTCCCATTCCCATTCCCTACGTTGGTAAACTAAAGTCAGAAAGGGTCTTAAAAAATTAATATTTGCTTTCAATAAAAGGGTTGTCTACCTTTTTATATAAAGTAAAATTTTTGGTGGACAGCTTTAGGGTTATATACAGTATTTTATACCCTATATAAAACATTCATCCATTAAAATGTTTTTTTTAATTATAAAATGAATCCAAACACTCCATGTAGTTGTGTGAAAAGATAAATACCCAGTTTTGCCGACTTGTATAATTCTTCAGGGCCAGAGCAAATTTTACATTTTCAATAATTTTTTTATTTGGTGATTTGTATTTTTTATTTTTATTTGTCATAATAAGAAAAAAAGGAAGTAATAAATTCACAGGTTTATTCAGTAATATCCCATAAAAGTATATACTATGTACTTTCTATGGAATTTCAGTTTTGACCATTGTTAATTTTTTTAGGTAGTTTTATTGTAAATAAAGAGTATACTTGTTTGTTCTGTATTTTTAACACATTTAAAATTAACACTAAGGATTCTTTTGATAAAACAGGGAATTTTGACACCCCCTCAAACATTCCCTGGTGGGAATCTTCTAGATTCATGTGTCCTAATGGCAATAATTGGAGAATGGGAATTACTGTCATGGGAATGTTTGGGGGAATGTCAGATTCCTTGTTTTATTAATAGAGCCCCAAATAATGTGCAAATTATATTTGCAAATAATTTTTCAAAAAAATAATACAAAAAAACATATAAAATAAGGTAAAACAAGAATGTACATAAAAAAATAGATAAATAATATCTACTGTGAGGAAGAAATTAGTCCTCAGAAGTCCTGCCATAAATTTACCATAATAAATACAGCAAGTGGTTGAAGGCACAATAAAGGAGAAGGATATAAAAAGACCAATGAATACCATACCATATCATGGTGCATCACTAGCTGTAAAGTTATGGAAATGACAAAGGTGACACTGTTTACCTCTCACCTACGGTTTGTCACCTATGAGATACTAACGTCACCTGGAAGAATGTGGTATCTTCTCCCATCTTTTTTATATTAATAATTTTAGGAGATTCTAACAATTTCGCAAAGAATTCTTGCTGGAACACAGTGAGCTAAACACTGTGACATCAGAAGATGACTTTATTGGGCTCGTGTATTGGAACCATAGGCTGTCCAGTCCAATGAAGATACCTACATTTTACTATATGTGTAATACTATTTTAGCCAAATCTTTACCGGGCTGCCTATATATGTCAGCACAGACATTGGGTAAAATCTTTACACAACCTATTATGTATAGTAAGCTTACAGTTGTATAAGATGTCATTTATTTTTGCTGTCATTGTTATTCTTTTGTTATCTTAATCTCCTCTCTTGTTGGTTTTCCTTTTTTTGTTTTCACTTCTTTTTTTATTGTTATTCTGCATTTGATAGAAAAAATTCATAAACATACAATTAGCATACAATTTAAAAAAAAAAAAAAGTTCTATAAAAAAAACATCTGAGCTGTACCGGCACATCAATACTGAAGCTCTATTATCATTTACACACATACTAATCTATCTATCTAAAGTTCTAAACTATGGTCAGCAGCAGTGAAGGACAGGATAGTATATATATATATATATATATATATATATATATTTATATAAATTCTATATAGTATATTTATATATAATATATATAAATATATAAAATTATATATATATATATATATATATACACATTTTTGGGTTTGAAAAGATACATTTTTGCAAAACTTATTACATATATTTTAACTTTCTTTTTAGTTTAATCATTCATGGCATGGAAGTCACACACAGCAGCTTTATAATACGTTTAATATTTCGCATTTCGTAAGTCAAAGAACACATATTTACAAAAACCTAGGGTACCTTTATTTATTTATTTACTAATTTAATAAAATATCTTTTATGCATATCCCCCAAAATAGGAATAAGTAGAAAAAATACAGATTGCATCACTAAAGCAATCTTAACATTGGGGTAAAAGAGCTCCAGCACTTTAAAGTTTTCCTATTTTTATTTTACGTGTTTTAATAAAATATGTTCTCATATGTGTATATATTTTAATAAAATATGTTCTCATAAATTCTCATTTGAATTAATAAATGCATTATTATTTTCATGGGATTACAGTACTGCAGGAAGTGTTAAAGTAGGGAATTGAATTGGTTCAGGAATATGGTATATAAATTAAATAATTTGTACAAGTTTTTCAATGTTATATTTTATTTCCAAGGTGACCTAGGGTGATGCTGAGTTGTATGGTTTGGTCTTGATCCAAGATGAATGGGTGTGGAAGTTAGGGGGTGGGAGAAGCTACTTAGCTTATCCAATAGATGAGAGTGATTTCCCCTGAACCCAGTACTCACAGTATATAAAAAGGAGGGGTATAACATACAAATGCATCAACAACATAATCAACCATGGCTCTCAACGCTGATGACAAAGCACACATCCAGGCCATTTGGCCAAGTGTAGCTAGCCATGCTGAGCAGTATGGAGCAGACGCTCTTTACAGGTATAATACCCTTATGCATATGTAGACTTATGTACATATTAGTATTAACTTTGTACAGTGTAAATATATGTGTTTCAGGACAGGTTGTTTTTAATTTGTTAGATATTTGTTTACCAGTTAATTTGTATAACTAATCTTTGTCATTGCCCATGCTAACTGGAACAAAAGAAAACTAAACTGCCAAACAGGCAGGTGAAATGCTTTATTTTACCTCTTGCTTTTAATGATCTTTTATAGGATGTTCCTTTGCCATCCTCAGACCAAGACTTACTTTCCCAATTTTGACTTTTCCGCAAACTCTGCCCAACTGAAGAATCAGGGAAAGAAGGTACTACATGCTCTGTCTGAAGTTGTCAAACATCTGGACCACGCTGAGGCCACATTGAGCCATCTGAGTGACCTCCATGCCTTTACCTTGAGGGTGGATCCTGGCAACTTTGCAGTAAGTAATAAGAATTAAATACTTCTGCATTACTTTAAAAGTAAATGTAAAGTTCCAAACATCACCATATTAAATTTCTATACACTAACCTTTTTATTTCTTTTTTTTTATAGCTTTTAAGCAATAATATCCTGGTTGTCATTGCTATGCACCACTCAGACAAATTTGACAGCCTCACCCATCAGGCCCTGGACAAGTTCATGAACTATGTTTCTGGCGTGCTGACTTCCAAGTACCGTTAAGGGATTTAGTCATCACCGGGAATAGAATGACACCACTTGACTATTTCATTCTACAAAAAACAGCTGAATGATATAATTAAAAAATAAAAGAATTATAGTATACTTTTCATCTCTGGTTTTATTGTATTTTATTCTATAAATTTATATACTTATAACAATGCTCACATATAACAAACACTTCAAAGGTTTATTGTTGACCTTGGATTGATATGCACAGAAGTATTATGATAAATGCTACTTATCACCTCTTAGTAAAAATGCTAGTTACCTGGCTGTTATGTTTCAGTAATGTAAGGCATTAATCTAAAAGCTGTAAGGAGATCTAACATTACTATGACCTGCTATCTGCATAAGGTAGGCAATCCTGGTCATTTACTTAGCCAGAGTACTAGTATTCCTACATGGAGGTCAGCAATCACAGCTTTCATACAAAGTATTTTTCCATATATTAAAAAAAAATTGTGTAAAACATAAATGATATTCTAGCACAAAAAGTCTAAAAACTGAAGCTTCAGTAACACAGGTACATAAAATGTATTAAAAAAAAATTTAAAAATTGCACCCGGTAAAATAATCCCCTCAATCTGTATACAATAAAGGTATATTGGGCTATATTAGGATATATTATTAATCATTGTATAATATATGTGTACATCCTATAATAGCCCTGATTTCTTAAAG
>NC_092864.1:68886982-68904467 GCF_032062135.1 Pyxicephalus adspersus | reverse complement strand
CGGTCTTGCATTTGCTACCGGCAACAGTACCATAAAAAGGGACCAACTGCTTCCACATTAGCCTGCCTGGCATTATATTAACCTAAAGTCACTTACCCACATTGCCAGTTCCTTCTGTCTGGAGACCCCCTTGGCTCTTCAAGAACACAAGCCACACCTGGCCTCAGGCTCAAACTCCTTCCATCATTCTAAACTAAAGACAGGTGAGCCAGATCCACCTCCAGTTTCTGACCTGGGAAAAGGATGTGTTTGGCCCACCCATTCCTTCTATTACACTCTGGAAGTAGACCCTAAAAAAACTCTGATAGCAAAAATCTCTTACTTGCAGTCATATCTCGGCCCTTTATCTCCTTTTCCAGGTGAAATTGAGAAAGATACTGTGAAATCACTTGCAAACCTAGCCTTACATTTCTCAATATGTATTTGTAGTAATTATATATTCAGCTCGGGGTTTATACTTTTAGCGGTTAATAGAATATAACTGGGTATTAAAGTTTTAAAGTAAAGATAACAGTGACTGTTGATCCAGGGAACATCCGTTTGCCTCAACGATTTAGGAAGGAAATTTTTTTCCCCTGTTGGAGCAAATTGTACCAGGTTTTTTTTTTGCCTTCCTCTGGATCAACTTTGTCCATAGGGTTTACATCTGGGAAGAACGTGATAAACCTATGTCTTTTTTCAACCTGATGTACTATGTAACTATGTAAATTTAGCACATATAACACTCTAAGCCAGTGCACCTATAATTAATATTCAGGGAATTTTACAAATACAACTTTTCTCAAAGATAAGACATCTTCTTTAATAATGACACCACAGCTTTTCCCAGTGAGAATATTCATATACCCTGTTTCTTTGAAAATAAAACAGTGTCTTTCATTAATTTTTGCTCCAAAAAATGCACTAGGGCTTATTTTCAGGAGATGTCTTATTTTTTTATGAACAAGAGTCGACATTTATTCATGAACAAAAAAATCAACATTTATTTAAATATAATCATGTCATCACATTCTGGAACATCATCATAACTCTCCAAAAACCTTGAAATCTATCTTGAATTTCTTGTGATATTCAGGAACAAAATTCAACATTTATTCAAATACAGTCATGTCATTATCTTCTGGAACATCATCATAACTCTCCAAACCCTGAATTGAATTTCTTGTGACTCCATTTCCTTTAGAACCATTGGCCCCAATTTCTCATATCTAGCAATGGCGCTTTCCTAAATGATCAACTTATTTTTGGGGTAGGGCTTATATTTTAAGCATCCTCAAAAATATGGAAAATTCATGCTAGGGCTTTTTTTCAGGGTAATTCTTAATTTCCGGGAAACAGGGCATTTCAGGAAGCAAAATCAACTACCAGTACAAGCAGAATATTTTTTACATTATCAGGCTCAACCCTAACTAGGCTTTACATGCATGAGGCCCAAATCTGATCTAAACACACCTTTCATTATCACCAATAATGGTCCAGGCCACGCTCAAGTTTATGCTGAAAGGTGAATTTACGAGAACATTTTTCTTCTTTTTATGTATAGAAAAAATAAAAAATATGAAATATAAAATATAAAACAAAAATGGAGGCGTCCTGTTGCTAAGCACAAAGTATACAACATAGTGCCTACATAACATTAAAGTTATCAGCTGCAAACAGTAAATTAGGTTAAAATGGTTCCTGAAAACATTTGTATTACATTTTATACATGTGCAGGTTGTGAAATGTACAGTATGGTATACTATGGAACCTAGATTCTAAAAGTACCCAAAAAGAGGAACCAGAGGAGTAATGAATGGGAGACGAAGATAATATATATTATTGTTATGTTACACATTGAAAATGACATAAGATACTTAGCTAATAAACTTAGTTTTGGTTTCTCTTAGTTACCCCTTTTCTTCTTTTGCTTTTATTGTCTTTTTGCATCTCTTCGTTTTATTCCTGCTCCTTTTTTTTTCCTCCCACCCTAACTTTTTGCATTTTCTATTCTCTATATATAAATTTCTTTATTTAATCATACCATTTACGCCTAATCTTGATCTTTTTTTTTTAAAGTATATTATTTTGCTTTTGTATTGCAATTTTATCTGTGAATATGATGCCATTTGTCTCAATTAAATTATTTGGTTTTAGATGGATTAGAAATAAATCCAGAAGACTAGGAAAGATTTTTGTTACCATGTCCCACTGCAGCATAATTGTCTCGGCAACTGAATCTGATTCCAAATTATTGATGAGGTACATGGTGCCTGAACATTTAGTTTATTCCTAACTCAAATAAGAAGTTTTTGGCACAATATTTCACATTTGGTGGTCTGCTACTCCCACTGTAGCTCAGGTAAGACATAAAATAACTTGGTTGTAACTGTACAATGAAAAGATAAAACTTGCTTACTCCATGGACAAATTCAAAGTAAAAAAAATTGGACTTTTCACTCCTATTTTTGGTATACATTAGGACCCGTGGGGTCCTTGTTTTCCACGTCACTGGGGTAACTCCTTCCCCTCTCTGCCCCCTTCTTCCTCACTATTTTCACAACTTACCTTCTTTCCATGTCTGTTCTTTAACTGTACTAATTTCATTTGTTTGGTATTCCAGTAATAGGCAATTTTCTTTCCCTTTGATGTGAATTTCTCCACTTTTTTCATTGAGATCTCAGTAAATGTTTGTGGAATTGGCAGAATTTTTATTAATCTGTTTTTTTTTTATTAAACATTTATTGAAATTATAACGAGGGAATTATCATACTAAATTCCATCCTTGTGTGCAAAACCTACAAATTGCCAACAAAGTACATTCTATCTATCTATCTATCTATCTATCTATCTATCTATCTATCTATCTATATCTATCCATCCATCTATCCGGCTATCTATCTATCTATTCCATATCTATCTATTTATCTATCTATCTATCTATCTATCTATCTATCTATCTATCTATCCCATATCTATCCATCCATCAATCCCTCTATCTATATATATATATATCTCCCTCTATCTATCTATCTATCTATCTATCTATCTATCTATCTATCTATCCCTCTATCTATATATGACGAGGACTTGCTGGGCTTAGTTTGTGGACGAATCAAGGGCTTTTCACCTGTAAAGGTAATTGATGTGTTTTTTTTTTAAGTGAAAGTTAAGGCGGAAGTAAACTAAAAAAAAAAAAAATTACACTTACCTTTAATCTGGCAGATCCCTTGATTGAGCTGGTCCTTCTTGCGATCCGGTCCCACATTGTCCTGGGATACCACCATCTTCTACCTTTTCTTCTGGTCTTTATGTGCCGTCATCCCATTGCACAGGTGTAAGATCGGGTGACGTAGCCCGCTGTGAAGGGGAAAAAAAGAGAGCTGATTTCACTGCACATGCGTGACCTAGGTATCCCGGGAGGCTCTGCGCTCTGGCATTGAAGACCTAAAGGGGCGGTGGGGCACCATTTTTTTTTTTAAATAAAAAAGAACAAAAACATTTTTCTACTTATATGTAAAGTAAAAATGTTGAGTTTAGATCTTCTTTAACTACATGTACTGTGTGTGGATTTTGGTACCATCTAGTAGCAGCCGGCAGAGTTACACCAAAGTGTAATCTGCTATATATGGCCATCAAAATACAAGAACACAGCATGACACCGTAATGACAGCTGGAAGGTTTACTGTCACAGCGAAATCGGGACAGTTGGTAGCTATGATAAAGAAGTATACTGTTGAAGGGATAATGAAACTCTTCTAAAGAAAATGTATGTGCACTTTAGGCACTATCATATTGCTGTAATACATTAATTCATTAATTAAGTAACACTAATGTGACATTGTTTTAATGAGATTTTTTTTACTTACATTTTGTGCTAAAGTGCTTTTTGCACTGGGATTGAAGAAATACTTTTTTTTCTGATCTACTATTATTTAATTCAAATAAAAAATAGATATCCAAATTTGCTACAAAAAAAAAACCTTCTCGTTGCAATAATGTATAATAAATTATATATATAAGTATACCTAACCACAAGTTATATAAGGCAAAACGTGCAAAATTAGAAATTGCAAAATAAAAAACAAAAATGCTCAGAGACTCATGTTGGGGGGAAAAAGGTTGAGAGGCCCAAGTGATTAGATCTTAATGCTTCTTGCATCACATTGCTCTCAGGAATCATATATGTAGCAGAATATTGTCCCAGTCTGAAAATGCCATGCTATTCAAATTCATCCTCACCAAAAGATGCCTTGGTAAAGACTTTTATTTTAGAATACCTAGCTTGGTGGTAACCTTCTATCAACTGCTAGTGACTTGCCCACTTCTCAGAACTTGTTGCTCCCCTATTCTTTGCAGAGTAGGAGATTGATTCTGTAGTACAGGGGTCCCCAACTCCCGGTCTGCAGACCTCTGACAGGTGGGCTGTGGTTCTTGCTGGTGCACCCCCCAGCAGGGTCAGGAGAAGAGCCCTGATTGGGGGGGGCTCAACGGCCAGAGCCACTGACTATGTTCTGGCATCATGACGTCACTCCGGGGGGAAGTTTCTTCCCCTTTGAGTGACACACGGCTCCCCAACCATGCGTGGTCCAGAGTCCATGCATTTAGTGGTTTGTGAGCTCCAAAAGGTTGGGGACCACTGCTCTAGCATTTAACCCTTGGGTATTTATTCAATCGCTATTGAATATAGCCATTAACCCGGTAATTTAGGTCCCAAACTCCAGCAGTGGAAGTGCCTATCACCTTCCCCCATCACCTCTCACACTACATTTCTATAGTCTTTACCCAAATGTTTAGCTGACTAAACAGACATCAAACATGTGCTGTGAAGATAACTGTTGTCGGCCTAGATTGAGGGAGAAGTGCTACAATACTGGGATAATGATCCTTTAAAACTTGGAGTTTTTGAAAACTGCTTTTTCACCCTTGGTATGAAACTTAGGGGAAAGCTGCATGGAGTGCACTACGTGTTACCACTAATAAAGAGCTTAAATACACTTGCTTCAAGCTCCACATAGCATCCCAGACCATTTTTCATAATTTTTATATAATAATGTTTTTACTGAGGTTTTTTTTTTTAAACAAAATAAAACACACAGATTACAAACATACAAAACAGAGAAGAGAAGACGTAGGAGAAAGGGCAAACCATAGTATAACAAAGTATAGGTAATAATCATGGTAATAAAACAAATATAGTTTCAACCAACTAGCACTGCGGCATATAACATACATAGTGGATGTCTATATCTAATAGACTCCATCAAGAGTTTGTATAAACCAATTAAATTGGATAAGTGGTAAGTTTAACTTCTTTAAAAAAAAAAGAAAAATAGAAGAAAGAAAAAGTAGAAGAGTAGGTATATATTAACCTAGAAAAGCCCCTCTAAATGAAACCAAAAAAACGAAAACAAAATTAGGAGAGCCCTGCCATATGTTGCAAAGATAGCTCCTCAGTCCATTTTGTAATGCTAGGAACTACAGGAGTATCCCAATGTCGAGGAATAGTTTGTGTAGCTAAAGGAAAAATCTTGTTAGCTGAGTATACCGACCCAGGGAGAATAAACAACAGTCCAATCTCAGGATTTACAGAGACAGAAGATCCCATCATCTATTATAATTGTCAACATTTGAGAAAAAAGGAGGACACACCTTGAAGATAAAAAAAAATACTTGAGGGCATGGTCAAAGATTTGATATGGTAAATAAAGTGGATCCCAGTGTATGATTATTTTTTAATTATTTTAAGTTTTTATTGAGAAATAGAGATAAATATGTACATTACATTGTTACAGGAATCATGTTATTGATAGAGAAACACTGGTGCCTGGGACCAGGACAGAATATTCAATTAGCAATTGTGGTATTCACCCCTTTTTTTAATATTATTGTATGAAAACAGCAGAACATTGAATACTTTTAAATAACAGTAAAAGTTATAAACTGCATTGCGTAACAATAGGACCATCCTTGCTTTAACAAATTAAAACCCATAACAATTCAACAAAGAGAAGGATATGAAGAAGAAGGGGGGAGAAAAAGTCTTTTAGTGAAGAAGTATACCATCCTTTGCATGAACTAAATAGAAAAACAAAGTTTCAAAAACTCAAATTGGAATGCACATTTGGTTCTAACTTACAACAATAGACTGATGACAAAGCAAATAATTCTGGTATTTACCCTACATATTCCTTGAACCTCTCCAGTAGTGTTGGTCCAATATCTCACTATTCGATTTGACAGCTATTGGATGGAATAGGGGAATATTGTTCTGATGATCGAACTTCCAATTCGAACACCATTAAGTCAATGGCGAGAAAATTTTGGGGTTTTTTTCGGGACTGTGTAGAACTGCAAGAACCATCAGGAAATCAGAGCTGACAGCTCCGCTCCCCTGATTGCTCTTGCAGCCCTAGCGTAACTATAGTATGTGTTCTTGGATAGAGATTCTCTATCCAAGAACACAGGACTGCTACGAGATCCCCGGGCATTAGAGGCTAAATGGGCACAAGTCTCCACATTCATTTACCTCTAGTGCTCTGTGATTGGCTGGGGAAAGGAAAATCCTGGTGACGCTTAAGCTGTCATCAGGATTTTCCTTTCCTCAACCAATCAGAGAGCTTTAGAGGTGATGAATGGGGAGACTTGTCCCCATTTAAACTCTAGTGTCTGGGGATCCCACACTGACAGAAGGATTCCCACGGATGTGCAGCCATGGAAATCATCCTGTCATTGTGGGATAACCTGTAAAAACATAAAAGGTATTTACACAAATCACACTCATTCAATAAATTACTTTAACATTAAAGCCTTTTTTAACACTTTTTTTTTACACACAAATTTGCAAAGTCAAATCCCGTGTTTTTCGGGTTAAGTCTATCCGAATTCGAACTGCCATATTCGGGTGGAAATTTAGTATTTCTCTAACAGCACTAAATTTAGCAAGTTAAGTGGTTTGAAAATGGCTTTGTTTATATGAATATTCTGGTCTGTATGTGGCCCTTGAGTGTTGTAGTTGGACAGTGTGGCAGTCTTTTCTTCTTTGCTTTATTAGGTGTGGCGCTCACCTCAGTTTATAATCAGGTTCTTCCTGGTGGGGTAAATTCAGAAACAAGCTTGCAGTCTATTTGAAGTTTTATTATAAGTTCAACACACAAAGAAGAGAGAGGGTGAGGGTAGCAGAGCATTAGAGAGTAAAAATCCAATTTTTATCAGTAACCTATAGTCCCAAGCACAATTGATATTTTCATACTTATCCAAAGCTTATAGCAAAACAGAGTGAGCTTTAACCTAAAGTTCCAGTTCTGAGTTTAAAGATCCTGTGGTATCCTGTCATTAGGAATAGGGAGCACCCCCCTCCCATCTCCTAATTCTTTAACTGTACTGTGGTTACCCACCCAAAAAAGTGCCAAAATAACACATAGGCCACATAAATACTGCATCAGAGCAGCCACTGTCACCTATGCCCATACAGACACCACCTAGGCAGCAACAGTAACCCGTACATTTTTCAAGAGACCCTACCATATTGCCCATATTAACCTCCTGGGCAGTTCATTTTTGTCCGGATGTCTTACAGCAGTACATTTTTCATGAAAATTTATTTTACAGTGTAATATAACAGTATAAGTATAATAATTATCAAAATAATAAATTAAATAAGTTAAAAAAAAATAAATTTTAATAATAAACTTGATTACATGATGACATGATTTTGTGTTTTAAACTTTAATATACGCCCCTCACGATGGCCGTGACCAACGTCACTGGGAACTCCAGGGGAACATCAGTGCACTCGCCGAGGGACACATCGATGAAGAGGACCCTGCCAGAAGATGGCAGGACTTTGCAGGGTGCCGATGGGACCAGATAAGCCTTTATTTTTTTAGCTACTCCGAGTGTGGCTCGGAGTTACCGCTTTCAGCAGGCTTTTTTTACCCCGAGTAACACTCCGGCTTACTTCTCGGGAGGTAAAGGACACTACACTTTTGTCTGCAATCACAGATCTGAGTCTTCTTGAGTGTCATTCAACAAGCTTTACACACCTGGATTGTTGAATTTTCTGCAGTTTTTATTTGCAAATCCTCTCAAGCTCAGTCAAGTTGGGTAGGGCCAGTCAGTGCAATTCCCAAGTCTCTCCAGAGATGTTTGATAGGGTTCAAGTCAGATCTGTGGGTGGGGCACTCTAGAAGATTCACATAGTTGTCCCTCAGCCTTTCCTGTGTCTTTGCTGTTTACATTGGGTCATTATCATGTTGGAATGTAAACATCCAGCCCAGTCTGAGTACTGTGAAACATTTTTTCTTTGAGGATATGTCTGTATGTTGCTCCATTCATCCTTCATTCAACCCTGAGCAGTCTCCCAGTCCCTGCTGCTGAAAAACACCCCCACAGCATGATATCATCACCGCCATGCTTCACAGTTGGGATGGTATTTAGCAGGTCATGTGTGGTGCCTGGTTTCCTCCAACCAAAGCATAAGTGTATCAAGTTAAATTATCACAGGTAGACTTCGATCAAAGTGTAAAAACATCTTAGCAGAGATTGATAGAAATAGGAGGATATTGTTGGGTACTGAGTGTAGAATAATGAGAAAAAAGAGAATGTACATTATTGCAGCAGCAGGCTGCAACATAACAAAATTGAAAAAAGTGCAAAGGATCTGAATACTTTCTGAATTCACTGTACATATTCTGATAAATCACACACAATAATCCCCTGAACACCAAAATATGCTAGGGACACAATTCCCTAAACTGTTTCAAACATTTGGTAACATTCTTATCCACCAATTAGAATGCCCTGTTTATTGTATGTGTATTTATGTATACTCCTTTGTCTTTAACAAAAAGTTTATTTTATTATGTTACAATAAATGTGATTTAAACATATTTGTTATATTCTATGGTATTTTATATAGTATTCTATGTATTTTATATAGTGACTACCGTAGTATTGGGATGTGGTATCTATATTTGTGTCCTCCTGTCAGTGTGGGATCCCTGGGCACTAGAGGCTAAATGGGGACAAGTTTCCCCATTCATCACTTCTAGTGCTCTCTGATTGGCTGGAGAAAGGTAAACCCTTATGACAGCTCCAGCGTCATCATGATTTTCCTTTCCCCAGCCAATCACAGAGCACTAAAGGTGAATGAATGGGGAAACTTGTCCCCATTTAGCCTCTAGTGCTTGGGGATCTTCTCAATGAATGTGGCCGCAGCCAGCACACTGAGAACAGTGTGAGATCCACGGCACTAGAGGTTAAATGGGGAGAAAGTTTTTTTCAGCTAATCAAGGAGCACTATCCCTATTTCTGGATAGAGTTTCTCTATCTAGGAACACAGGACTCCCTGTGATAGACTCTATCCAACAACACATATAACTAGTAAAGGACTGCAAGAGCAATCAGGGGAACGGAGCTGTCAGCTCTGCTCCCCTGACTGGTCTTGCAGTTCTTCACAGTCTCTAAAAATAACCCGAATTCTCCCACTATTGACTTTAATGGTGTTTGAATTCGGCATTCGATCACCCGAACAATATCCCCCTATTCGATCGAATAGCTGCCGAATCAAATAGTGAGATATTCGACCAAGACTAATAAACAATTTAGTAGGTTTAGTAGGCATTTTTATTGGCCTTTGCAGCATGTGTTTATTGGCATTTATAGTACAAAGGGCAGTCAGGTGTTAAAGTCAGCCTTCTACAAAAGGCAGCCTGGTACAAAACAGCCAATTGCAGAAGTCAGCCAGGTACGAATGGCAGCCTGGCAACAAAAAAAAACACCCCACCACCTTCACCTGCCATTTTTATTTGGATGACTTCTGTACCTGGCTCCCTTTTGTACCTGGCTCTCTTTAACACCTGGCTCCCTTTTGTACCTGGCTGCTTTTGCAGGCATTTTTTTAGGTGAAAAACACCTTAAAGAGCCCGCTCAGCTATTTATTAACATTAGTGTTTGGCTGGCAAAGGTTTCTGAAAGTCTGGCTGTGCAGAGTAGGCTTCCAGGCACTTTAAAAATTCTAAGAAGACACTATAGACTTTGTAAAGCACTGAGTAACATGTCAGCACTTTATAAATTCTGTGTAATATTAGTAATAAAATTATATTTATATATGATTCCCCTGTCAATTCGACTGAAAGCTCGCAGACAGCTATTCCATGCCCATATATTTCTGGTTTCAGTGCCCATTCTGCCACCTAGTGGCCAATTGTCAGAAGGGCACAGTGGTCACAATAGAAAATGCTACATATTTTAAGGAATCTATGGACAAATTTAGGTTAAATTGACAAGGAAATCATTTATAACTGTATCCTTAAGAGAAACAAACACAAGTATAAGACATAAGGAAGAACACTATTGTAGGGGACTGCCTTTTTCTATCTGCTAGCTGAGTTGTAACTTTGTAAATAGCAAATAAAGTTGTTGAGGTCCGGTTGCATTGGCAGATTAGTGTGATTGCTAGAGTCTAAGTGGTAGTGCAGATAGATTGTTCGAGAACTCTAGAGACTTTGCCTGCATTCCTGCAATCCAGGATCACAACATACACAGCCCAATTGCCCGTTGGAGGATCTCCTTGCTGCTGTTTCCAGGATCATCTCATCAGGACATCTTTGCTCAACTTAGATCAACTCCAGAGGCCTCTGCAACTCATCCTGACACTGATCATAACTGGAGGTATTTGCGGTTATAGACTGTATATATACCCGGGTATATCTGTGCTAAATTCTCCTCAGGACTCTGCTGTGTGTACTCATTGCTGTTTATTGATGGTATATATTGTTATTACTGTTTTGAGATGTAAAGCTTACAAATACTCCAACCTGTGTGTTCATTTACCTGCAATGGTTAATGTTGTATGCTGGGTGTAGTGGTTCCTCGAGTGCTGTTTTATATTACTGTTATTATTTCTGGGTAATGTGCCAGGAAGGGAGTCCCTCTGCTAACAGAGACCCCGTCCTGGGTGGAGGCACTGCCAGCTTTATTAGTATCCTCACTCTTCCACATAGCGAAGGCTCAGTATCCTCTCTGTTATCTACAGGTTAGCGCCATAGCCTGGTTTGTGAGGGTCATTTACATACAGGGCTACACTATACTAACACGAAACAAAATGTCTGCAGGACTATGGCCACCATTTCGTATCTTTTAAGGTACACAGATAAACAAGTTTCATGGTATCATTATTATACTGTGCTTATTATTTTAGTACAAATATAAAAAAGCACAACAAGCATTTCCCCTTCGTAACATGCCTTCTAACATGTATTTTAAGACCTGTTACTGCCCTCAAGTGGTTGTCAATATTTCTGCAAGTCTTTTCCTTCAAAGAGTAAATCTAGTAGAGCAGGGGTCTGCAACCTACTGTGTTATGTTTTGCGGCTCCAGACTATTTTTCTTTAGTGGAAGAGGAGGCAAAATGGCTCTTTTGATAGTAAAGGTTGCTGACCCCTGTACTAGAGGTATAGAACATGTTGTAAACTCACAGGCTAAAGGTCTCATTAGTTGGTCAATGTCTGTATTCTGACATTTGTGAAACTCTCCATTGAAGTGGGTCACCCTTGTTGCAACAGTCTCAATACCAAGCACACATGGGCTCCTCTCTCACTAGCATCCTGTAGTGGGGAACCCCTAATTCCCCAACATACCCCAATTCTCCACATCCTTGATTCACAATATTGAAGCCACAGTCAACCTCTCAACTAGTATTTTAAGTATTCTTAGGAATGGCAGCCAGTATATTTCTCTTAGTACAAGTTTTCTGTGGCTGATTTTGCTGGTGCAATTTGACAATGATTATTTGCTAAGATGGAGAAGTCTGCATGTAGTGTGACCCGTCACAGTTACACAAAATTGCATCCTGGAATTATTCATCTAATCCCTGGGCATTTGCTTTAGCAGAAATCACTTGTGTGAGTGTTCCCTAAGATCATCCCAACTTGCAATTCCTCCTCCTTTTTTGTGTATTATAGCAGTGCACACCTGAGACAAACAATAATGATTGTCTCATGCAAAAATCAAGAACCTTTTCAGACCCAGGGACCACTGAATTTACGGACTCCAGACCGCGCATGTGTGGGGAGCCGTGTGTCACTCAAAGAGGAAGACACTTCCCCCAGAGTGACGTCATGATGTCAGAACCTGCCCACTCTCCAGAGACACAACCTGCCCACTGCCCTGAGCCTGCAAACTGTATGGGGGACATAGTCTGTGGCTCTGGCCGCTGCGCCCCCCCAGTGGGGTCCTGCTCCTGACCCCACTGGGGGGTGCACTGGCCGGAGCCACAGACCACCAAAATTTTCTCACGGACCAGCGGCTGCTGACCTAGAATATGTACAGCAACCCCCCACTTTACTAAATCATTCACCATTCTGTCCTGGCAGATCAATGAACAACCACAATGGATCACCTCTGTATTTTCCTATGGAGGAAAGAGAAGTTGGGTGCAATTCACTTGTCCTTCCCCTCCTTATTCCATAAAAGCACTTTTCGACTTTTCTTCAGTTACTAGAAATGATCACAAAAGATAATTTCTAGCAACAGCAATCCAATGTGTATACAGGGCTTAACACATGTACTGTTTTGCACTGCAGTGTCTTTCACTTTGACCACACACCAAATTACCTGTGCATGCGGGCATAGCAATGTGCTCTGTAATTAGGAATCTTATCCATTAGCAAAAAAATCATTACAATTTTAGATTTAAAGTTTATTATTGGTTTACACACTGGCAATTCCATCTGAGCTTTTCATAATAAAAGAAATGAGGTTTATCTGTATTTGGACACCAGGATTGAGGACACAGCAGACAGAAACTTGTCCCAGGCAGCTTGGGCCTCAGCAGTGAACAGGATAGGGAAGTGAGCAGCCAAAGTCACCTGGATGGAGTGGGACAGCAGCTGCAATAAAACAAGATAAAGTAATGTAAAAATAATAGAAAACGAATAGCTATTATTAAAACTGATTTTGATGTATATTTTTGTGTGATCATTGTAATCACGTCGGCATTTTGTTTTTAATTTGACAAGTGTTATTTTTAAAATAAGTAGTGTTACTCCAAATTTAAAAAACGATTTATTCTATAAATTTTACCAGTTAAATTTCCACTAAAATGATGGCAAAATTTGAATGTAATACTTCAAAGAAAACTGAAAGGATTAAAGGGGTAAACATGCCAAAATAATAATAGTATAAAAGCATATATAGAATATATATTAGCAGAAATAATAATAGCTATGATGAAAAGGGAAAGAAGGAAATAATGAGGGCTAATAAGGTAAGCTAAAGGTTAATAAGGGAGGATAAGGGTATAGCTGAAAGGAAGTGCTTTCTTTTTTTTAGATATGGATAAGGGGGTTTGTAGGGTTTCTGTAGGGTTACTATTACTGTTTGCATGCCTCTTGGAAAGATTGACTACAACCATTGTTTTTATTAGAACAGGAACAGAGGGGAAATTGTCCCCACATTGGAAACATATTTTCTCTTTTTCTGCTTTTGTGTACTGGACAGGAAATGGAGAAAAATCTCCCCCAACACATGGAAAAAATAAAAAATTAATTAAAAAATAAGAGAAGTCAATCCCTTTCTCCCCTACTCAACTCAGAATAAAAAACAAAGTTTTGTCTTTAGTTAAGGTTTCTTTAAATGATACCGCCGATTGCTCAGACCAGCCCATTCTGACAGTCCCTTCTGCTATGTAATGCATTAATTTGGACAGCGTGAAATTGATAATAATGAAGGCAAGGTAAGGAAATAGGAAGCTGGGTGTAGGAAACACACTCAAAAAATTTGGTTCAAATTTTTAGGGTGTATTTCCCAAGGCTGGGTACACATGTCAGATGATTCTCGTCTGATAATTGCCTCAGGGTTGATATTGGGCAAGAATCTGGCGTGTGTTCAGGGCTCATCATCCGCCATCCGAACGACCGTCCTGGCGGATCAACAGATGAGGAACAATCCTAATTCAAGAGAAGGGAGAGAGCTCACCATAGAGCAGAACGCTGTTGTATGTACAGCACTCATTCATGCATCGTGCAGTCATTTGTCCTTAGAAAGGATCGTAAAAGATCCTTTCCAACAACAATTATTGCACGTGTGTACATAGCCTAAGGTTCATAAGTGGATAGTAGTAGGTTCAGTTACTGGGTCCTCAAATCAATAATGGAATATATTGGTGCTCTGCTCCCATGGGACTCCATGTTCTGCCACTACTATCATTACCATTACATTCAAGCTTTTCTTGACCTTTATAACATGGGGAAACCCCCTGAAACTGTGATCCATTTAAGATATTTTTCTTCAGTTTGTGGCTTTTTTTTATTATTTTAGTAATTGGAACCTGTGTCCCTATTCTAAGTAACGCTCTTGGCTCAAGTTGCAACTGTAAATTTTTGGCTTGTGCACTACATTCTTCCTTGACAACTGTCTTTAGAATATATAGATACAATAACCCCCCTCCCCATTATAAAAACAACATTGGTTCAAGTTTTAATCCCCCCAACACTTCCCCTTGCTGCAGTAAATGAAGAATCAGGTAGGAAAAGGGGAACTCCTGATGCAATGGTGCAGAGATATAGGTAGCCCGCCTGGTAGATGCAATTAAATAAAAAAAATAACATACCCTGAAGTTACCAGGATCAACCCTTAGTTTACGGGCATGAAGCTCACTGAGGGATGACAAAGCATAGTCCAGTTCATCCAGATGTTGAGCACAACTTCCAATGGCTTTCACAACCTTTCCACCATGGTTCTGGAGGTCCTTAGAGCCCTGTCTCAGGTCAAAATGGCTGAAGTAGGTTTTTGTCTGAGGGTAACTCAGAAACAACCTATATTGGAAGGAACCAAATGTTTATTATTCGCCAATAGTGCTAAAATGTTAGAAAAATAATGTTGAATCTTTGTTATATGATGTCATATGAACCAAATCAATAAAATCATGTAAGCTATAACACAAAAATGTATAATTTCCAATGTTGCTTTAGTCTTTTTTTAATATGTAACATTTGTTAAGTACATACCTGGTGATCTAACCATGAAGGTCTTTATTCATATGCTTTCCGCTGTGGGGTTACAACTGTCAATTGGGATGGTCAATATGATGCAAAAAAAAAAAACAACTTTTGTATGTATATAGCAAAATGTGCCAAGCACACCGTGTAGCTATAGAGTTTGATTTGCCCTTTTTCAAGTCAATGCAACTTTTATGCTACATGTATATTAAGTTACTTTTTTTGCATCTTACTTTGTCATATTGTGCTGACATCCTTTCACATGCCCCTATGGTGGAGATAGCAAGTGGCCATGCTGACACACAATTGAGTAGGCGTATTCCACCATCATCACTATCATCTATGTGCAGCTTCTGCTGAAGCAAGTGCATGTAAACAGCAAGTGGTTGAAAAGGCTGGAGATGATCAGCAGTCATGAGATTCAATCAAGAAACAATAAAGGATGTCTGAAATTGGCTTGAGGGTCTAATTACACTTAATTATTTTAAAGTGATATTGTATTCATGTTAATATTGTTTGTTAACTTTAACATTATTAGTTAATGCCACCAAATTGTGGCTCAACAACCTTTTATTTATTTAGAAAATAAACACTATTGTACAGATATATTTTATTCAACCAGTTAAGTGATTACAGCAAAGTGAAAATTTCTTTTAAAGCCTAGCATGTTATTATTGGGTGGAATGTAATTAGCATATTTGCCCCAAATGGCATAATATTTCCTTTTTTTCATAATGAAACAGGATGTATAGGAGGTGAATTAACTAAAGGCTGGTCACTTAGGAAAGTAATAGTTCTCATTGCAAAATGTTTTATCACTTTTCATGATGAATAAAGCAAATCATCATCTATCACTGACCTTTTAAAGTGAATATTCACTTTACTAAGAGAACAAGCTAAGTATCTGGTTCAGTGGATTCAGCTGTAACAAGAGAGGTGGTCATTGAAGAAATTGTAAAATGATGAGTGCACTGACTATAAATACTTTAACTACAAGAATTTAGCTATTTTCCGGGTCCTTCATCCCACATCACCCGGCCTAGGCGCAAGATCGGGTGACATAGGATGAAAACAAAAGTGCCGATATCAAATTTTGCTTTTTGAGCTAAAAGGCTCCTTCTGTGCAAGCCCGAGATGCTCGAGCATGCGTAGAAGGAGTGCCCAAGAGTCTCCCAGGATGCCTGACAAAGTTATCCCCGTAGGCTTTGCTCTCCCATTTATTAGCGACCGCCTAGGCGGCCCGAAATTAGAGGGTGGTGCTGCACCCTTTTTTTTTCAAAAAAAGGTGCTGCACCTAAAAAAAAACCCCCCCAAAAAACTGAATTCTTACCCTACATAAAAGCATTCTCTACCCTTTTATGAAAAGTGAAAATTCTGAGTTTAGGTGCGCTTTATAAACAATAAAAATAATAATTTATTTGTATATTTTATTACCTATCCAAAGCCTCTGCTCCAATCTCACCCTCACGACCAGCCACCTTGGACCAGATGGCAGTGATAGAAGCCTTCTCAGCAGCAGTGAAAGTCATGGTTTGTTCAGATTTGCTTTAATGGATACAAAACCCACCAAAATTTCAAGAGATTTTAAAGGAAAAAAGTTAAAAAGTGACCTAAACATTTACCATTGGCTAGCTATAGTTACACCCATCCTCTTATCTGTAGAACAAAGAATTATGTCAGGGTTCATAGTGGCTGATACAATGGCATATCTTATTAACAATGGCATATCATTTTATCACTCCATACACTGACCACAGACTACACAATACATATGTATATTTTCATGAACTTTTTGAACTTATAACAGACATTATGTTATTTGGGGAACTATTGCATGGTCATTTACTATGTAAATGTATTTACTTTACTTTGTTTTATTCATCATAATAGATCTATATATTCTGTAATAGGTTTCCAATTCTTGTACTTAAATTGCAAGTACTTCCACATATTTTACCAGGGTGTACCTCATCAGACAAGGAGAGATAGATATTTAAAGTAGACCTTTTCTTACACTTTAACCTACCCTATAAATAATTTGCCCGGCGCATAGATAATTAGAGATGTAACAATTTTAGATGTTTATGGGGCATTCAGAGAACATTACTTTGACGGTCATATTGAAATGTTGATGTGAAAAACAAAAAGCTCAAAAATGCTGAGGTCAGACTTTTGAGACACTGGTAACGCCTAGTCATAAAGTTTCTCAGTCAGCAAAATTGTTACTTTCAAACTAAAAACTTTTTTTTTCTTAAAAGCAAAATACTTTTATCACTCAAATACAACAATTGTACACTCTGTATCTTCTGACTATCCATTGTGCTTAATTTATTGTAAGAGGTTTCAAAAAAATATTTATTAATTATTTAAATATAATATATATATTCCCCTTCCATTGTGTGTTACTTCCACTTTCTCCAAGATTGTAAGCTCTTTGGGGCATGGTCCTCCTGTGTCACTGTCTGTGTTCGTATGTCATTTGCAGCCCCTATTTATTGTACAGC
>NC_092864.1:68837930-68886878 GCF_032062135.1 Pyxicephalus adspersus | reverse complement strand
TGTCGGGTACTGTGAGATATCCTTGAACATATGTCAATAATAATTTTGTAGCAAACAAAACAAATTGAGAACAATAGATATTTTATTGCCACTATATGTATTGTGTTTAGAATAGTCGGTCTCTGTTTGGAGTCAGGACCATTTTACAATGTTTCACTATTAAATAAATACACAATATTTGCCCTTGAAAAGCCTGTCTGTTTCTGTCCTTACATTTACCTATGCAAAATACAGGCTTGACATAATTTTTTAGAGCTACTTAATTAGAACCTTTCTAAATATCCTTTTGAGATGTTATTAAATTATTGGAAAATTATCTGAATGAAGGTGTAATATATTTGTAAATGAATGCAATGGCCCTGATTTATTAAAGCTCACCAAGACTGGAGAGGCTACACATCAGTGCAGCTGGGTGATCCAGCAAACCTGGAATGGATGTTCTATTTGTTAGCAAATGTTTCCAATTCTGGACCAAATCAATCCCTGGTTGGCTGGATCACCCAATGTAAAGTGTATCCTCTCCAGCCTTAAAGAGCTTTTATAAATCAGGGCCAATGCCTTTCTAAAGGTGCAAATTTATGAATTAATTTATTGTTTCAAGGGGCCACAAGTCTTTAGTAATCTGTTGTGATTTATATGGTTCAACCATGGTTACTCTGCAGAGGACTGCAATGTCTCATGTTTGACTATTCACTGTATAGGTCACAAACATTCACTTTAGAACTTACTTGATATGAACCTTAGCTTTCATGTGCATGATTCTTGCTTTACCTATGATCAGTCTCTTGCTGCTCATTTTTTGTTATGTTACTGCTCAATAAGGATGTCAAAAGAATAATAATAAGACAAATAACAAAAAAAAGAAGGAAATTCAAGGTCTGATGTTTAGCATGACTATGTATTTAGAAAAGAAATTGGGAACTTTAAGTATTTTCTTTACTATAGAAAATAGAAAAGAATATTTACTAAACTTAGTAAAACAGTTGAATCAGCATTTAGCTTATTCATCCAAGTAAACAACACATGATAGATGATAGTTATCTATTACCATCTTGGTTCATACAGCCTTTGTCATACTCTTCTCTGAGCGCTCCCAGTTCACATATTCAGGATTATCTGCACTTACAAACACAGGGCTAGTCTTTTCCAGACCACATTTGATAAGTAAAACAGAATAGAAACACAGATGAAAAACAGCCAGAGTTGAAACACTGGTTGATTACACAAAACTTTACTTTTACCTTCAGGCTTTGGGAGTAGTTTATTGTCACATTGTCGAGAAATCGGTAATTTCAATAAATTAGCATATATAATAATTTACATATATTTACTGTGGCATGTAGCAGTTTCTGGTTTAAGTTTTTTAAGGGAGTACTCTTATTTAGTGTTCTACACCCTTTAATTAAGATTTCTAAAGTTTTCCACCATACAGTGAGTGTTTTTTTTAAGTACTATTAATCTCTCTTTCACAAATAACCACATGTTACTCTAAATAATTATTCACAATTTCTCAATAAAAAACAACAGTATCATCTATACATGTTATCCTCAAACAACAAAATATTGTTAACAATATATTACACCAATCTTCTTTCATCATATATAGCTTTGTTCTTGATGCATTTCACTTATTATAGCTTCATCAGAAAATCAAAAATGTTCATATATGGTTCTAAATACAAAATAAATACATTTTACTGCATAAATTCAGTTATTGTTCCATCTTGCCTTGTTTACAATTATTGCATACACTTACTTATTTTTTTCAAGATACTACTCCTGTTTTATCCATCATTTTCTCAAAATACTTTCTGTATCAAACATCTTTTACTTATGAAACATTTTTCAGACCATTTGAACACAATATAATAATGCACGGAAGTTGAAAAACATATTGTTTTTTACTAAACAGTATAGTTTAAAAACAACACATTTTACACAATAGTCAACACGTAGTAATTTTTTAGCAAGATTTAAAATCAAATGGTAAGCGTTATCTATAATGGTTACAAAAAAAGTATTTGTGAGCCAATGCTCAGACTGAGGTTGCAGTTACTGCTTCCTTAGGGTAAAATGCTTCCTTAGGTGAGATACTATTTATTTTTATTATGTTGTATTTCTATAACACTGACATATTACTCAGTGCTTTACAACGTCCTTAGTCATGTTACTAACTGTTCTTCAGAGCTCACAATCTAATGTCCCTACCATAGCCATATGTAGGCTTTATGTAGGTAAAGTAACACAGTCTAAGACCAGTTTTAAGGCAAAGCCATTTACCTTAAATACCTAATTTTGGATGTGGAAGGCAGCCAAAGTGCCTGCCTTCCACACACAGACGTATAAAAGGTCTCAAAGCACCTCATTAACAAAATACTGGAAAACTGCTGGGGCATTGCAGGGACCAAAGGGCATCACAAGGTGTTTATAATGCCCATCCCTGGTGTTAAATGCGGTTTTCCATTCATACCCCTCTTTGATCTGGATTAGATTGTATGCACCTCTGAGGTCTAGTTTAGTAAAGATCTGCGCACAATAGACACAGTCGAAGCGCTCAGGAATGAGTGGCAGGGGATAGCGGTTCTTTATGGTGATGAAATTCAGACCACTGTAATCAATGCATGACTGGAGATATCCATCCTTTTTCTGGATAAAGAAAAACCCTGCCCCAGCAGGACTTACGTATAAACCCCTGTTGCAGATTTTCTTTGATATACTTGCTCATTGCCTGGGTCTTAGGGAGACTGAGGGGGTATACTCGACCTCTTGGAGGTGTGGAGTTAGGAACGAGGTCTATTGGGCAGTCAGAGGACCGATGAGGAAGTAGTTGCTCAGCCTTGTGCTTGGAAAAGACATCCTTGAAATCCATATATTGACTGGGAATAGATGCTGTAACCTCAGGAGTAGAGAGAGCAAGAGGCCTGATAGGTGTGAGCTTGGTCAGGCATTTGGAATGACACAAAGGACCCCAAGCCAATATCTCAGGAGTAGACCAGTCCACCACTGGGGAGTATAGTTAAAGCCATAGGAGGCCAAGAATGACTGCGGAAGCACAAGAAAAGTTATGGTTTTGTGATGTAGCACACCAACAGATATTTCAATGCGTCCAGTCTGGAAGCGGATAAGTTCACATATAAGGAGGGTCCCATCCAATTCAGATATTCACAAAGGCTGTGATAATAGCTCAATAGGCCAACCACATTCCTTGAGGAGGGTGGCATAAATTAAATTTCCAGCTGCTCCAGAATCAATTAAGGCCTCAAGGGCAAGTGTGGAGTCGTTATGGTGAAGCTGGATGGCTATGGAGGGTCACTGGTTGGAGGGGAGAGAGAAGAGTGACCTAGCATGCTCCCTGAGAGTTGGTTGATTAAAAGAATACAATATGTTCCCTTGTGTACGTTCATTTTGCTTAGTAAATTAGGTGAACTTCTTTGCTGTAGAGAGTGTTCCAGTGACATTTTATTCTTCACATTGTCAATATATCAATCGTTATCATATTTAAAGTTAAACTCATATACACTCATATATAAAATAAAATAAAACAGTATGAATTGGTACAAAATGATTTTAGTATGTTTGTGTTTTAGCTCTAGTCACTGTTCTGTTTTGTCCAAAGAGAAGAAAAATACCCCTATTAAATGACCAGCGCTGTGTAATATGTTGGCGCTTTAAAAGTATGGTTTATTAATATTAATAATAATAATAACATTTTAAATGGACTGAACTAATAAAATAGAATAACACAGAACAACATAAAATAATCAAATGAAGTTTATTGGAAAATGTGACACATGGTAGGTTTATTTAGGACTTGGTATCACATCAATAAGATAAAGTTTATCTGTACTTGGAAATGTAGACAGTGAAAACGTCATCGAGGAACTTGTCCCAGGCAGCATTGGTAGTAGGATTAAATTCTTTGGGGAAGTGGGCAGCCAGAGTCACCTGGATGGACTGAGACAGCAGCTGCAAGAGAGAAAACATAATAGTTACTGAAGAATATTGGTGTCAGCCAGTAAGAAAATGCTGACTGATACACTGTTTCTTTTTTGTACTGTTTCTACAATGACTACCATCAAGATTCTTTACCAAGTTGGTTGTAAAACTTACTTTGGAGTTGCCAGGGTCCACCATCAGATCCTGGGCAGGGAGGTCACTCAGTCCAGACAGAGCATGGTCAATGTCTCCCAGGTGTTGGGCAGCATTGCCAATAGCCTTCATAACACTTCCACCATGTCTGCGGAGGTCAGCGGAGCCATGGCTCAGATCAACGTGGCTGAAGTAGGTCTTGGTGTGAGGGAAGTTGATGATCATCCTGAATTTAAGAGAAATATGGCCATTAAATGTAGGAAACAACAATGGCAATTTATTAAAACTCTATTTTATCAAAGCTTCAAGTACTGAATATATAAATACATCATAAGGCTTGGACGCCACCTCTGACTTGGACCGCAGGCTCTTTAATTTATGATGAGCAGCCATCCTCCCTTAACTATATTGCAGGTTTCGAGTACATCCATTTTGCTTGTATTTGTTTTATTTCTATGTTTTTGTTGCATTGTTAACTTTTATGCTTTTTATATTTTCTTTTTCTAAGTGTAATGATAGTTTTATCTTTCCATTGTCTGTTATATGTAAATTCTGGAAAATTCTAATAAAAATTTATTAAAATATATAAATACATCAATTGATTCACTTGGTAGGTAAAAATTAAAATGATCTGACGTTTAAGAAGTAATTTAACAGCTTTTTCTGGATCCACAAGGGGAAGCTTTTTATTGCTTGAAATCCACGTTATAAGTAATAATTAACTGTTACTTCTTTACTTATTGCTTTTAAAAGTGGACAACCCAAAATTGCATCATATAATAGTTTAATCAGATTATTATGTTTACCTTAAAAATGGAATTACTAAATATAACACAAAGTTCTGCTAAATGTATTATATGCAGAGTAATATAGAAAATGATTATGGAAAAGGCTTTTGAAGGAATTGTATATCACATGATAGGAGAATATTATCACAATGAATATATTACCTCTCTAGTGCCTCAGCTCCAATGTCATCAGCATGGCCAGAGATCTTGGACCACAGGGAGGTGATGGCAGCCTTCTCAGCTTCAGAGAAAGTCATGGTTGGTTCAGGTTAGCACAGATGTACTGGACAATTCCTAACACCGCTGAGTGCTTGTGCACCTTTAAAGAAAACAGATTCAAGCCTAATTAAGTATGTACAAACCATGCCATCGGCTATTTACTGTGTTTATATTCACACCCACTCCTTTAACTAATAAAAAAGAATGATGCCAGGAATCCATAGTTGCTGATACAATACAATATCTCTCTATACAGTGCTTACACTATGCACAATACAGCACACAATGCATTATGATGATGAAATATAAGTCTGATAACAATATAATACCATATGTGGCTGCTAAATCATCTGAACAACAAAGCATTATCTTAAAATGAACATCCCATCTTCATCTTACAGTTCAGCTTATTAGTGATTGAAACTTTACATTTATATTTTCTCTCGCCACCTTCGTAGAATTCTGTGTCATGTGAATTTGCACAATGGATAGTATTCCAAGATTGAACACCTATTTTGACCAAAGATAGCAGAAATCTATACATTATTAGGGAGTGTAAGGATTTATGAGACACAGTTTCAGATATCAAACATGCAAATATTAAATATTAAATTACTACTAGCTGCTATAGTTTGTGAGCCATTGTTTATACAGATTATGACACTCTAACAAGAATAATATTGCACCCTGCTCTAGTGAATGGTTGGTGTGCCCACAGTGGGTTGACACTAGGAGAGGATTTAAGTGGTTTAATTAAATATTTCTTATACAACCCTACATAACAAATGCAAGTATCATATCTCCCAGTATGCCAAGTGTAGATATCACGAATTGGCAGCTACATTTCAAGCATGCGGCCATTATGTCCCCCACATAAGTTTTACCAAGGATTTAAAATACCTCTTTGAAAGTGTCAAAGCCAGCAATAATCCCCAACACCCTGCCCCTCCCCCTTTTTCCTAACATTTGTCTTAGGTTCCTATTAGAGCAATGGATCCCAAATCCGAAAGGGCTTGACCACGCCTTTCCCCTGGTAACAAAAAATCATTGTGTAGGTATGACGTTTTTCTTGATTATTGACCCATATTTTTTGGACCCTGCAAGAAAAAGTATCTTTTTGGTGAACAAAGTTAGGGAAATGCAAACATCTGGTATAAAAAGCAGCAATAAAACATATACAATCAAATCTAAAAGTATCAGTATCTAAAAATACACTGCAGTTTAATGAACTTTTTTTCAACCCAACAAACAGACAGGATGACAATAAGGGCCTGATTTATGAAATCTCTCCAAGGCTAGAGAGGATACATTATCATAAATGAAGCATGGTGATCCAGCAAACCTGGAATGGATTTCTTAAAAGTCATTTGCTATTTGCTAGGAAATGCTTTCAATCCCGGACAAGTTCTTTTCCACGTTTGCTGGATCACCCAGCTTCACTGATGAAAGTGTATCTTCTCCAGTCTTGGAGAGCTTTAATAAATCATGCCCATTATCTCAGAAAATATAGATGCATTATATAGGTCTCTAAATTTCAAAAGGATGTCAGAAAAAAGCAACTGACATACCTTCATCTGGAAACAGTAAGTTTATACATCAGAGTTAGGTATTGCCAGCTATAACATAAACAGTGCCAGCTTTAACATTAATAACACTGGTCAACAAACATTTTCGTGCCAAACAGATTAAAGTCATTTTAGGTTATGTTTGATGCACAGATTCCAAATATTGTATTGGTTTTGCTAGACTGGCTCTAGTTTTTGAAATAATGACCTCAATATTAACCTCATGGAAAATTAATGAAACATGAAAATTAAGCAAAAATAAACTAGGTATGCCTACTTATACAAACTAAAATTTTTGAAATAATGTCAATTTATTCTAAATTCAGTATATATACAGAACTAACCACAAAAAAAGTCATTGAAAAACTCAGTTTGTTGGATTTCCTTTTATGCTGATGATCAGGACAATCATATTGAAGGCTCCAGCAGTGGTCTGCCATCATATGTCTATTCCATCTGCCCTGATACCTTTCTTTCATCACCTTTATATCTTGGTGGAAGCTCTCCCCTTGTTCCTCACTGAAATTACTAAGGTTTTCTGGAAACTTTTGCAAATGTCTATGGAGATAGTGTACCTTTATGCTCATAGTAGCACCCAAATTTTTAAAGTTTAAAAGCAAATTTTGAACTAATTCTTCATAATTTTGTGGTTACCAAAAAAGTTCTTGACAACCATGTGTACTTTGTGTATCCACTTTGCTGTCCAAGTAGGAAGTTCACCATTTTTAAATCAACACATATGTACCATTGGTGTTCATGATAGCAAAGCTTTTGTAAGACTATTTTGATATTTTCATATTCTTCTTTAAGTTTTGTTGAGTGACCAATTGGAATTGATGCATAGCAGTTGACATTCTGAAGTAAAACAGATTTCAAACTTTGAGTGGAACGGTCTATGAAAAGCTGCCAGTCGCTCGATATTCTAGTACTCCCATATGAGCTAGTAGTCCAGGGATGTTACAACGGTACACAAGGTCTCCATCCTAACTGAAATATGGTCGGAGTGTCACCTCTCTTGTCCTATAAACCGTTATTTTAACTTCTGGTCTTCGACAGTTCTTTGCTCTTAGCCTGGATGCTAAAAGTTCAGATGCTTGTTTTGACAGACTTAGGTCACGTATTAAATCATTGGGCTCTTCTTGAGAGAACTGCTGGTTTGATGAAACACTTCCTTCATATTCACTTCCACTGCTTACTCCTGGATTACACTCTAAACCCTGTATATCCTCCATGTCGGATCCAGGAATATCGGGGAGTGTACTGAACACTGGTATGGGAACATCAGCACCATGCGGCACAGGTCGTCTTGCACAGGTCGATTCCAAATCAGGGTACTCCCACTTGTTTTTCTTGTAATGATTGAAACCTTTTACATTCACAGCACAAAAATAACAATCCAAATCGTAAAAATGGGAGACTATTCTGTGCTGGCTCACAGGATGTGGATAGTATTAACCACGTATAAAATGCAGCATGAAAAACCTAAAAATATAAAATTGGAAAAAGAATTAGCTGATAAAGAAGGGCAAATTCTAGTTCTACGATGTAAAGGCCGTAGTGAGATTGCAGTAGCAGCATTCCAGAGTCAACTCCCTATTCAAAAATATACAGTTATAATTGTGCCCATTCCTGAATATATTATTGGAATGGATGTTCTTAGGGGGTTGACCCTACATCTTGAAAAAGGAAATTTTGCTCTTCGGGCGCATCAAAAAAGTTGGAACCTTGGAGAAAAAGCCACTTATAGGTGGGCACAAGAAAGAGGCTTACCCATTACTCTGGATTTAAAAAAAAATGTAATTTTGCAATGTCCCATTTGTCAACAGGTACAAGGGAGAGTAGAGCCCCATATGGTAATGGGACATATAGGGAGAGATTAAAGTAATATTGACAAATGTGGGAGAACAAATTAATACAATAATGGCTGGAGATAGAATTGCTCAATTATTGATTTTACCTTTGTTTATGGCAGCAATGAAGGAGGATGCACCCCCTGCTATTCCTATAGTAAGGGGGATAAATGTTTTGGTTTAAGCAATATTAAAAATGTAGGAGCAATATTATGGATTAAAAATCGAAATGGTCCACCTGATGCTGCTGAAGTGAGAGTAGTAGGATCAGACAAAACATTAATGAGACCTGGGAAAGAACATTGGGAATATTTACCTGAAAAACGTGTTATTTAAGAGAATTAAAGATATTTTCTCTTACGGAACCCAATCATGTGGTCGTTCTATGTAATCCTGTGTGTTATTGGCTATGTGGTTGGAGAAATACCTGGCGTTCAGGTGATACAATCAACTGATTTATATATCCAAAGTGGATGGAGGAATTACACTAAAAGCTGAAGTCAAGTAAACTTCTGGCGCCCAGCTAATCAGATGTGTCCTATTGCCAACATAACAAGCACTACTGGACATATCTGGACACCTCCAAGTGGAACCCCGTATCGACCAAATTATTGTTTATATAAAGAAGTAGACAATATTACTATTGTAAATTCAACAGACATTTTGTGTTGCAATATGTCACTGGAATATAAAGAAAAGAATGCAAGTAATAGGCGTAATGATAAAAGAGCTTGTATAAATAATACTCTAACTCCTAGAGGATATTTTAATGAAAGTTTAGTTTATAGTATGACTAATGTATCAATTTTTGTTTGTTTTAATGCCTCACAAATAGCTAATAAAAATGGATGCTCAAAGTATATCATACCCAGACAATTGGTGTGAAAATATTTGATGACATTTTTAATGTAACTAATACTACCATATTGTGTAATTTTATAGTTTTACCTCTGTTATTAGGTGAGGGCAATCATTTAGGATATTGTTTTTTCAGAATTTAATGGACATTATATTGATAAGTATAATAACACTCATAATCTAGATATATGCACTCGTACACATAGAGGATATATATGTGGAGCTACATCTAATGTATATGAACCATGTTTGTTGCAAAATTCAGTGAATGTATGTAGATGTATTATTTTACCACTAACCTTTCAATTGTTGGTAGAAATAGCTGTACAAGTAATATGTATTGTTACTAAGCAAAAGGTTATACCTGGACTAATGATTCCATTTATAGGATATTTATACAACAGTGCATTACATTTGGAGACTTCAACTTTTATATTATATCCTGATATCCAAATTAGTACTACACATAAATTAATTCCTGAGATAATTGTTTTCTCAAATATAACTTTCACATTTATTGATCTAGAACGAATTATAAATTCTTCTGAGTTGATCAAACAACATATCAAATGTTTAAACGCTACCCTTATGCAACATATAGTGAGTACTACATTTTTGAGAGATAAATTAATTAAAGTAGGGTCTTCAATAGCATCTGCTACTGAACATCATTGGTATGATTTATTTACTGGATATTCTCCATCTGCGACCCGGATACTAAATTTGTTTAATACATCCAGTGCTGATATTATGTATCTGTTTTTTATTGATATGGAATTGCTATGTTGCTTACCTGATGTTCTGCAGGCTTCCGCAGGTAATGGCTTTTTCGTATAGTTATTCCTGAATGGTCCTGATATTCAAGGGACGAATGTGATACAAATGTGATGCAGCTGGTTTGTATGGATATGTGAATTTCATGACTTTGATGGAATAACACTGAAAGTCATGTTTTGACAAGTTATCTGAGTCACACTGGGAAAATGTTCAAAAACATATTCTGGGCGATTAGCCCGAGGTTGCACAGTTTTATAGAATAGGCTGTGTTAAAAGGGGAGAAGGGTTTTTCACATTGGGACTCTTACTCTAGGAGCAGACGTGTTGTCTAGAAACCTGTGAAAACTCCCAGATCCTCAATTGCACTCAGGCTGAAGTACCGGGAATCCCCCAGCCAAAGCAGAGTGAATCTGATGCAATATCTAGTGATGTGTTGATTCATGATTTACTATAACAGCATTGTAATTATATGTAAATATATATCTATTTTATATTATTCATGTGCTGAAATAAAACAATTTGATATAATTTTCAATTGATAATGTTTTAGTGGGCAAAACATATGCACAATTCAAAAAAGGTTCCAGTAGTTAGATCCAAACACATTAGAAAAAAATCATTTTTTAAAATCTTTGTTTTAGGAATGCCACTGCTTTCCTAGCATTCACTTTTTAAACTCCACATGTATAGCTTTGAGCCTGTTTAGGTACAGAGTAATGACTGTGATGATATGATTTTTGTTTATGTTCTTGCACAAATTCAGGCATATGGAGCGCAGCACAAAGTGAATGTCTACTTTTTTGTATGTACACTTTAAAAAGTCAATAGTAGTAAGGTTAAGCTTTCACCACTTAACCATGTGCTGGCAAAAATAAGTTTTTTTATTTTCTTCAATATCAGTTTTAATTATTGCCAATTGTATGAAATCAAAAAAACTATTTTCTTGTTCTGAGGAACAAATTCCCATTCTTCTTCTCCATCTCTTGATGGATACCAATACTTTGACATTAAAAAGAAAAAACAAATGTTTCACTTCTAGCTTTGATAAAACAAATGAAAATTGTATATCTCTACACATATGCCTCCTGCACATATCTACTTTTAATTCCCTCCCAGATGCCTACACCTCCCAAAGTCACCTGTACCTCTCCCGAATGACTAAAGACGCCAAGAGCAAGAATTGTCCACCAATCATTTTTAACACATAATATTAAGAAACTACAAAATTTACATTAATACAGGATACAGTAATAATTTGGTGGCCGGTAGGTGAAACCGCAGTGTCTGATGGTAAACTGAGCGTCTAACACATGAGAATGCAGAAGATTCTTTGATAGTTGTATCTCTTCAAACAAGGAAAGGCCAGTGGCATAGATGGAGGCTCAGTCAGGCATCTTAGTTCTTTTTCCACATGAATTATAAATGTATAAAATATTATCAATTTTTTTGGTGATGGCAATTCAAAATCCTGTTTACCATTGTCATATGATAGCTATATGTACACACTTAGGTCTTCCATCCTATGGTCTCAAACATTACCCATTTCCCAAGCTTGCAGTAGCTAATATTTTATCCAGTGTGGATTAAAAAATAAAATGTTTTAAATATCTGCTTTAATTTTACTACAAACATTTTAGTGGAATAAAATACTTTTAAGGCCTAATTTATTAAAGCTCTCCAAGACTGGAGAAGATATACTTTCATCAGTGAAGCTTGGTGATCCAGCAAACCTGGAAAGAATCTGGTCCGGGATTAAAAGCATTTGCTAGCAAATAGCAAATGACGTTTAAGAAATCTATTCCAGGTTTGCTGAATCACCAAGCTTCACTTATGATAATGTAATCAAGAAAAACTTCATACCTATGCAATGATTTTTTGTTACCAGGGGAAAGCTGTGGTCAACCCCTTTCCGATTTGGGATCCATTGCTCTATAGGGAACCTGAGATAAATGTTAGGAAAAAGGGGGAGGGGCAGGATGTTGGGGATTATTGCTGGCTTTGACACTTTCAAAGAGTTATTTTAAATCCTTGGTAAAACTTATGTGGGGGACATAATGGCTGCGTGCTTGAAATGTAGCCAAAGCATGATATCTACATTTCGCATAATGGGAGATATGATACTTGCATTTGTTATGTAGGGTTGTATAAGAAATATTTAATTAAACCACTTAAATCCTCTCCTAGTGTCAACCCACTGTGGGCACACCAACCATTCACTACTATACCACCAACCATTCCTAATCTGTATAAATATTGGCTCACAAACTAAAGCAGCTAGTAGTAATTTAATATTTAATATTTGCATGTTTGATATTTGAAAATGTGTCTCATTAAACCCTTACACTCCCTAATAATGTATAGATTTCTGCTATCTTTGGTCAAAATAGGTGTTCAATCTTGGAATACTATCCACTATGCAAATTCACAACACACAGGATTGTACGAAGGTGACGAGAGAAAATATAAATGTAAAGTTTCAATCACTAATAAGCTGAACTGTAAGATGAAGATGGGATGTTCATTTTAAGATAATGCTTTGTTGTTCAGCTGATTTAACAGCCACATATGGTATTATATTGTTATCAGATCATATTGCATTGTGTGCTGTATTGTGCATAGTGTAAGCACTGTATAGAGAGATATTGTATTGTATCAGCAACTATTGATTCCTGGCATCATTCTTTTTATTAGTTAAAGGAGTGGGTGTGAATAAAAACACAGTCAATAGCCAATGGCATGGTTTGTACGTCATTAATTAAGCTTGAATCTGTTTTTTTTTTAAAGTGCACAAGCACTCAGCGGTGTTAGGAATTGTCCAGTACATCTGTGCTAACCTGAACCAACCATGACTTTCTCTGAAGCTGAGAAGGCTGCCATCACCTCCCTGTGGTCCAAGATCTCTGGCCATGCTGATGACATCGGAGCTGAGGCACTAGAGAGGTAATATATTCATTGTGATAATATTCTCCTATCATGTGATACACATTTCCTTTGAAAGCCTTTTCCATAATCATTTTCTATATTACTCTGCATATAATACATTTAGCAGAACTATGTGTAATATTTAGTAATTCCATTTTTTAAGGTAAACATAATAATCTGATTAAAGTATTACATGATGCAATTTTGGTCTGTCCACTTTTAAAAGCAATAAGTAGTAATCGACAATTATTACTTACAACGTGGATTTCAAGCAATTAAATAAATAGCTTCCTCTTTTGGATCCAGAAAAAGCTGTTAAATTATTTCCTAAACCTCAGATCATTTTAATTTTTATCGACCAAGTGAATCAATTGATGTATATATATATATTCAGTACTTAATGCTTTGATAAAATGGAGTTTTTATAAATTGTCATTTTTTTTTTTACATTTAATGGCCATATTTCGCTTAAATTCAGGCTGCTCATCGTCTTCCCTCAGTCCAAGACCTACTTCAGCCACTTTGATCTGAGCCATGGCTCCGCTGACCTCCGCAGACATGGTGGAAGTGTTATGAGTGCTATTGGCAAAGCTGCCCAACACCTGGGAGACATTGACCATGCTCTGTCCGGACCGAGTGATTTCCCTGCCCAGGACCTGATGGTTGACCCTGACAACTTCAGAGTAAGTTTTACAACCAACTTGGTAAAGAATCTTGGTGGTAGTCATTGTAGAAACAGTACAAAACAGAAGAAGTGTATCAATCAGCATTTTCTTACTGGCTGACACGAATATTCTTCAGTAACTGGTATATTTTCTCTCTTGCAGCTGCTGTCTCAGTCCATCCAGGTGACTCTGGCTGCCCACTTCCCCAAAGAGTTTTATGCTACTACCAATGCTGCCTGGGACAAGTTTCTCGATGCATTTTTCACTGCCCTAATTTTCAAGTACAGATAAACTTTATCCTATTGATGTGATACCAAGTCCTAAATTAACCTACCATGTGTCACAAAATCCAATAAACTTCATGTGATCAGTTTATGTTGTTCTGTGTTATTCTATTTTAACATATTACACAGTGCTGTACAATTAATAGGGGTATTTTTCTTCTCTTAGGACAAAACAGAACAGTTACTAGAGCTAAAACATAAACATACTAAAATCATTTTGTACCAATTCATACTCTGTATTATTATATTTTATATATGAGTGAATATGAGTTTAACTGTAAATATGATAACGATTGGTATATTGACAATGTGAACAATAAAATGTCACTGGAACACTCTCTACAGCAAAGAAGTTCACCTAATTTACTAAGCAAAATATACACAAGGGAACATATTGTATTCTTTTAATCAACCAACTTAATTTTGGCACTTATAAAATCTAGCCCTTTACTATCATCAGAATTCCAATTCAGATAAGGATTACTTACAACCGGTAGTTGGCAACAGAGGTTTGCCAACTACCGGTTGATTTGATTTCTGAATATATATATATATATATATATATTTATATTTATTTATTTATACATATATTAATATGTAGACCACCTGAGGGCAAAAGTATTCATTCTAAAATGAAAAATCCTATTTCCTAAGCCGAGACAGTGGTACCCTTAATTTCTGCTCCATCAGCTGTTTTAAAAAGGGGTTTTGTTATTATTGGTATGCAAAGTCTATGAAGAGTTCATATATTAAAAATACATATTGACATCTAAATGCAACAAGCACAATAAAATAACTGGTGCTATGAAACATCTAAACATACAAAATAAAAACTGATACTGAGAATTGCACCCAGCATTAAGGCCAAACTTTTATGTCCTATAGAGGGAAAGGATAATGTGCAGGAGGCATATGTGTAGAAATGTGCCATTTCAGTCTTTTTATCAAAGCTAGTGATCTGCTAGAAGTGAAACATTTTTTTCTTTTAAATGTCAAAGTATTGGTATCCATCAAGAGATGGAGAAGAAGAATGGGAGTTTGTTCCTCAGAACAAGAAAATTGTTTTTTTTTACTTCATACACAAATAACACAGCTAGTGGCAGTAATTAAAACTGATATTGAAGAAAATAAAAAACTTATTTTTGCCAGCATATGGTTAAGTGGTGAAAGCTTAACCTTACTAATGTTGACTTTGTCCCGCGACTGGCACCCTCCTTTCAGCGGCCTCTGCAAACTCCAGCCTCCCCTGTTCCCCCCGTCTCTGACGAACCTATGCAGCTAGGCCGATCAAGGTTATCCCAAGAGGAGAGGTCCCGGCATTTCTCATCTGGTCTCTGCCTTTACTGCGAACAGAAGGGACATTTAATCAAGTTTTGATTTGTTGTTTGTAATGACCACACCTCTGGTCTCAGCACCAGCTGGTTATCATTACTATTCCTCTATTTAGCCTGGCCTTACAATTCAGGCCATGCGGTTGATATTCTCTGGTTGGAGGTGGAAGAGCTGGTGTGTGGTCCTCTCCTGATTTCCTGCTCATCCATTTTCTATTGAAGATAAGTTTACTTCTCTTGGTATTTTGTTGTTACCCTTTGCTCGTTGTTGCTAGGCCTCAGGGAGACGCTGGTTCGTTTATCTGGGAAGGAACCAGTAGTCTCATACCCTGTCACTACTCTTAGGGCATTTCTAGGGCTTCTAGGGTCCAGATTCCGGTGTATGAATCCTCCTACCTTCAGGGTATATTCATACTGACAGGAGTCAGGGCTAGATTTAGGGTTTCTGTAGGAGGTGACCATTTCCCTCTCCCTAGCTTGAAGGTCTAGTCTCTTGTCATTATCTTCCTGTTTAGATTCTGGTGTTCCTCTCCTCCTCCCTTACCCCGTGACAAATCGTTTTTTATTTTGTTTGTTTAGATGTTTTATATCACCAGTTATTTTATTGTACTTGCTGCATTTAGATGTCAATATCTACTTTTATTATATGAACTGTATTCAAAAACTTTGCATACCAATAATAACAAAATCGCTTTTAAAACGGCTGATGGAGCAGAAATTAAGGGTATCACTATCTCTGCTTAGGAAATAGGATTTTTCATTTTAGAACTAATATTTTTGCCGTGAGGTGGTCGACATATTAATATATGTATATATATATATATATATATATATATAAAAATATATATATATATATATATATATATATATATATTCATATTCAGAAATCATTATCTTTACAATTAGTATTACAATGTATATTTTTAAGTCTGAGTTTGTTTGAAAAGGATTTCCAAATTTACCACTAATTTTAATTTACATTGCCATGATTGACCCGATTATTTGTTTAAACCCACAAGCAAATGTACTCAGTCCTACAGAGCAAAAAAGTTACACACTTATTAAAAGCTTTACTGCAGAGACCTTTCTGATTTTTATTAAATAAAATGAATTCAAATGCTTTAATTTACAGTAGATTTTGTCTGTTTGAATTATTGGATATTAAACGTCTGTTGCAAACTACCGGTTGTAAGTAAGCCTTTGATGCCCATGAATTGGAACTCTGATGGTAGTAAAGGGCTAGATTTTATAAGTGCCAACATTAAATGGAGTTGGCTGATTAAAAGAGTTCAATAAGTTACCTTTGTGTATGTTTGTTTTGCTTAGTAAATTAGGTGAACTTCTTTGCTTTAAAGAGTGTTCCAGTGACATTTTTTTGTTCACATTGTAAATATACCAATATTTATCATATTTTCAGTTAAAATCATATACACTCATATATAAAATAAAACAGAGTATGAATTGGTACTAAATTATTTTAGTATGTTTGTGTTTTAGCTCTAGTCATTGTTCTGTTTTGTCCTAAGAGAAGAAAAATACCCCTATTAATTGTACAGCACTGTGTAATATGTTGGTGCTTTACAAGTATGGTTTATTAATAAAAAAAATAATAATAATAATTAATTATAATAAAAATACAGTAAAATAGAATAACACAGACCAATATAAACTGATCAAATGAAGTTTATTGGAAATTGTGACACATGGTAGGTTGATTTAGGTATCACATCAATAAGATAAAGTTTATCTGTACTTGGAAACCAGGACAGAAGAAACTGCAGCGAGGAACTTGTCCCAGGCAGCATGGGTAGTAGCATTAAATTCTTTGGGGAAGTGGGCAGCCAGAGTCACCTGGATGGAGTGAGACAGCAGCTGCAAGAGAAAAAATATAATAGTTACTGAAGAATATTGGTGTCAGCCAGTAAGAAAATGCTGATGACTGATTAATTTAACTGGAATCCTAATAATAATCAGAAATTCGATGTGTCATTAGCTATAAACATTCCATTCTCTTTGTATCATTCTTTACTAAATTTAAACAAATCCCGTACATACAAAAAATGATTTTCAAATAGCTGACAAGAACATATTAGTTGGTTGATATAGACAGTGATAAATCAATTGATATACTTTCAGACCTTTGGCTTTTTTCATTTTTTGATTTTTTTCTGTTTTGTACTGTTTCTACAATGACTACCATCAAGATTCTTGACCAAGTTGGTTGTAAAACTTACTCTGAAGTTGCCAGGGTCAACCCTCAGGTTCTGGGCATGGAGGTCACTCAGTCTGGACAGAGCATGGTCAATGTCTCCCAGGTGTTGGGCAGCATTGCCAATAGCCTTGACAACACTTCCACCATGTCTGCGGAGGTCAGCGGAGCCATGGCTCAGATCAAAGTGGCTGAAGTAGGTCTTGGTCTGAGGGAAGCTGAGGAACAGCCTGAATTCAAGAGAAATATGGCCATTAAATGTAGGAAACAACAATGGCAATTTATTAAAACTCTATTTTATCATAGCATTAAGTATTGAATATATAAATACATCAATTGATACACTTGGTAGCAAAAAATAAAATGATCTGAGGTTTAGGAAGTAATTTAACAGCTTTTTGTGGATCCACAAGGGGAAGCTATTTATTTAATTGCCTGAAATCCACATTATAAGTATTACATAGGATCTACCTAACTTCTTTACTCTACTAATTGCTTTAACAGTGGACAGGCCACAATTGCGTCATGTAATACTTTAATGAGAATATTATGTTTACTTTATAGAATTACTATATATAACACAGTTCTACTTAATGTATAATGTGCAGAGTAAAATAGAAAATGAATATGGAAAAGGTTTTCAAAGCTAAAAATGTCTATCACATGATAGGAGAATATTATCACAATGAATATATTACCTCTCTAGTGCCTCAGCTCCGATGTCATCAGCATGGCCAGAGACCTTGGACCACAGGGAGGTGATGGCAGCCTTCTCAGCTTCAGAGAAAGTCATGGTTGGTTCTGGTTAGCACAGATGTACTGGACACCGCTGAGTGCTTGTGCACTTTTAAAGAAAACAGATTCAAACTATTGATGACGTACAAACCATGCCATTGGCTACTGACTATGTTTTTCCTCACACCCAATCGCTTATCTAAAGAAAAGAATGATGTCAGGAATTCATAGTTGCTGATACAATACAATATCTCTTTATCTCTCTATACAGCGCTTACACTATGCACAATACAGCACACAATGCATTATGATAAAATATAAGTCTGATAACAATATAATAACCATATGTGACTGCTAAATTAGCTTTCGTAGAATCCTGTGTGTTGTGAATTTGCATAATGGATAGTATCCCAAGTTTGAAACCTATTTTGGCCAAAGACAGCAGAAATCTATACAATATTGGGGGAGTTTAAGGATTTATGAGACTCAGATATCAAACATGCAAATAATAAAAAATAAATTACTACTAGCTGCTATAGTTTGTGAGCCAATATTTATACAGATTAGGACACTCTAAGGAGAATAATATTGCACCCTGCCCTAGTGAATGGGTAATGTGTCCAACAGTGGGTTGACACTAGGAGTGGATTTAAGTGGTTTAAATAAATATATCTTATACATTATTTTTATTTTATTTATGCACACTGGATAAAATATTAGCTACTGCTAGCAACTGGCTTGAGAAATGGGTAATGTTTGAGACCATAGGATGGGAGACCTAAGTGTGTGCATATAGCTATTATATGACAATGGTAAACAGGATTTTAAATTGCCATCACCAAAAAAAAATGTTAATAATTTATACATAAAATTCCATATAGAAAAAGAACTAAGATGCCTGACTGAGCCTCCATCCATGCCACTGATCTTTTCTTGTTTAAAGAGATACAGCTGTCAATGAATCGTCTGCATTCTCATGTGTTCGCTCAGTTTACCATCAGACACTGCGGTTTCACCTACCGGCCACCAAATTATTACTGTATCCTGACCTGACAGAAGCTTTTAAATTTTGTAGTTTCCTAAGTGTTAAATATGACTGGTGGACATTTCTTGCTCTTGGTGGCTTTAGTCATTCAGCACAAAACATACTTTAAAATACACTGAAAATAAAAGTGTATGTTAATATACTAGTTTTTATTTTATCACATTGTCAGCTTTTCAGTAAGGAAAAAAATGTGGACAGGCCTGCGTTAAAAAAACGGCTGCAGATGATACACTTTCATTAGTGAACCTGGGTGATCCAGCAAACCTGTATCTAGATCTGGTCCAGGACTGAAAGTATTTGCTAAGAAATAGAAAATTACTTTTAAGAAATCCATTCCAAGTTTGTTAAATCACCCAGATTCACAGATGAAAGTGTATCATCTCCAGTCTTGGAGAGCTTTAATAAATCATGCCCATTATCTCACAAAATATTGATGCATTATATAGGTCTCAAAATTTCAAAGGGATGTCAGAAAAAACTGACATACCTTCATCAGGCAATAGTACGTTTATACATCAAAGTTAGGTATTGCCAGCTATAACTTAAACAGTGCCAGTTACATTAATAACACTGGTCAACAAACATTTTCTTGCCAAACAAATTAAAGTCATTTTAGTTTATGTTTGATGCACAGATTCCAAATATTGTATTGGTTTTGCTAGACTGGCTCCAGTTTTTGAAATAATGACTTCAATAATAACCTCATAGAAAACTAATGAAACATGAAAATTAAGCAAAATTAAACTAGATATGCATATATGTATACAAAATTACATTTTTGAAATACTTAATGTCAATATATTCTATAATCAGTATATTAACAGAACTAATCACAAAGAAGTCATTGAAAAACTCAGTTTGTATGATTTCCTTTTATGCTGATGATCAGGACAATCACGTTGAAGGCTCCAGCAGTAGTCTGCCATCATGTGTCTATCCCATCTGCCCTGATACCTTTCTTCAATCACCTTTATATCTTGATTGAACCTCTCGTCTTGTTCCTCACTGAAATCGCCAAGGTTTTCCGGAAATTTTTGTGAATGTCTGTGGAGATAGTGTACCTTTATGCTCATAGTAGCACTCAAATTTTTAAAGTTTAAGAGAAAGTTTTGCACCAGTTCATTATTATTTTGTGCTTTATGGTTACCCAAGATGTTCTTGACAACCATAACATAGCTGGCAGGTTGCCGATTTTCCCCTTTATCACCATAAACTTTCCTTTGTACCAATATAGTAGTTAAGAATACTAGTTGGACTATTGCTCACTCCACATATACTGACAAAAACTTTACTAGTAAATGCACCATATTGAATGCAATCATATTTAAGATATAACCTTTGTGACCCTGAACCTATACATCAGTAACTGGTTTTATTCTACCATATTGGGATTTATATATACTACCCACACCTAATATTAAATTACCAGATGTTTCCATTTTATCTTTTTTTCTGTCCGAGTAATCAACAAAGACATTAGCAGTGGGTCAATGTTCTTTTTGATTTCAGCTTTCCAAGTGACTTTTCACCTATCATCCACTATAATAGTGAACATTCTGATTTCTAAAAATCCCCATAGGAAGCCCCTAAAGGGCGAAACGCGTAGGGATCAGGATCATTCCACTTATGTGATTTTTGCTATAAAGCAATGTTCAGCATTGAAATTGTAATAGCTGAACGAACTTTTGTTTTTCTGTGATCCTTTCTAAATTATATTTTTTGCAATATTGATAAATCAAGTAGATTTTAGATACATACTTTCTCTTAAGTAACTGTCTGCCTTAAAAGCCTGCTCTCTATCCTTGTCTTTTATTATATTGTGTTACAAATACCTAAAAATAAAGCCAAAAGGGGTGTTACATGTGTATTAAAAACAGTACGCCCATTATTTAATAAGGTAAACACACTGCAAGCTTTTTACCAAACTATTACCAATAGTCTCAACGTAATAAATATAGAGGACTTTAATTGTGGTTCGACAATGACAGTGTTTTTTGTCTGTCAAAAAGCATTGAGACAGGCAGCCTATTCAAAATGAATAGGTTGTAATGCACTTTAACACGTAAAAATGTTGGTCCTGCTGCATTTTTGCAGTGTACCACAATGTACATAAAAACAATAAATACTTTCATTGGTGTCAGTATCAGTATTCATAATTGTGAATGCTAACATTCAGTGGTGTGTGCTCCCATAGCATTGGTGTTTAGTGAAAAATGCCCAATAATATCAATGTTTAGTGGTGTGTGCCCCTACAATGTTGTTCAATAGTCCGCTGTCACACAGGTGTTTGGAGGTCTGTGCCCCTTTCCCTGGTGGTCAGTGGGGCATTAGGGATAATTTATTTAGGAAAACCTGCAGAGGTCCTGCACTTCTGCTTTCTGTGCCCTTGCTTAGTGACATTGATACAGAAATGTGTCGGCAGCTTCATATGGTATATCACTCTGCCAACAAAAGCCAAGAATAGACAGAATAGCAAAAGCCATTAGAAGAGAGCATGTAATTCTGCAAATTCCATTTGGCAGAGAAGATTGATCACAAGAGCTGGGCCACGTGCCCTAGGTGTTTGGTTCTTTAAATTCCTGTGGGTAAGATGATGAGTGCATAATTTGCTACACACACTTAGACCAGGTTCAAATCTGCCTCTAAATCACGCAATTCCACAATTCCATGGCAAGCACCTTGCCCGCCCGTCAACACTTGCACATTTAAGGATGTATATTTATTATAATAAATGTTTTATAGCATACCCTTAAAGCGTAACTATAGTTCTGTATTCAAAAATTGCGATCAAGCAGAATTTTTTTTCCAGCAGGGAGAGGTGGTGTCCCTTCTGCAATTAAAGTTAAATATACATGCATGTACACTTCTGTATTAGCACCCTTGCATTATTAAATATCAATCAAATAATAATGTACATTATTAGATATTTAATGTACAATGTACATTCCTTAAGCTAAAATATGATGACAAGTAGTTTACATTTAAAGTGCAAATGAAAAAAAAGACGTTTACATTATACGTCAATACCTTGTTTTTCAGCTATTTCACGAGTCACGTATGGTTATCATATTGTTTTCAGACTTGGGCGTTATCATAATACATTGTTTTCTGTATTCAGCACACTGTAAGCACTGTATGGAGTGATAAAAAGATATAATGTTTTATCTGCAACTATGGATTGTAGACATGAATTCTTTTTTTTTCTTGTCAAAGATAAGAGGAGAGGTGAATGAGCTATGCAGAATATTTTGAAAGTATAACTTGTGAACAAAAAAAATCCTCTAGGAAAACTACTGTATATGCACTGTTCCAAAAAATATCAGCAGAAAGAATTCCTAAATTCACCCACTTCATAGTACCTCTTTTTGTAAAAACATATTTATGTAATGATTTTACAACCATGTCCACATTTGCTAAGTAAAATATATTTTTATATGGCCATATTACAAATTCCACATGTAAAAATTTGCTTGTAGCGCTTTCTACATGTATGTAGCAAATGTAAGATATAAAAGCAAATTCTATTTAAGCACATGAGTTTTTCATATAGTTCAGGGCTCTCCAGCATCTGTATCCACAAGCTGAGTGCAAGATGTATCTAAAATTCACCTTAAGAGGACGTAATATTTGGATGAAAGCTGAACATCAGGGACAGAGGTTTCTTTCTAAGCTCTGGTGTATAGCAAATTGTTTCCTTTTCATAGGTATAATAAATCCTTCACAGTTTTTTTAAAATCACCAATTTTGGGTTTGAAAGTAACTTCTGTGAAGCAATCTAACCAACAGAAAGAAAATTGGATATTTTGAATTATGCTCAGACCTTAAAAAAAGATCTGGTGTTTTCATTCCTCACCTCCTTTTTGATTGTTAATATTCTGTAGGGTTTGTCATAGTTTATATTTAGTGCTAATCTCTCTCTTGCAAGAATTTTCCCTTATAGCCTGCTTCTCTACAGAGCCTTTGTCTTGTATTATTCAAAATACTGCCATCTAATACAAGGCGGTGTACATTGACAATAGCCTATTCAACAGATCTATCTATGAAAAAAATCATATACTTTTAACAAAGGATGATCATTACCTAACATGTCTTGAACATTCGGCTGGTAATTATTAAACTTGCAACTTTTTAGAGTACAATCTACCTGATTCAGAGGCAGCCAAGGAGAAAAAACAAACAACAGGATAACATTAAAGTAACTAAACTTACACAACACTACTAGATGGATGGAAGGGATAAGAAAAAGAAAGGTGGGGGATAGCAAGGGGGGGGGGAAAGTCCGGGGTCTGTATGGGTGGTTATTTCTCAGGCCACCCCTATTACATATTATATGAGACCTGTCTGGGTATAATCATATGTCACGTGCCACACATTGGGTCGCCATGTAAGTGTCCCATGGTGCCCAGGTCTTATTAAAGTTATCTAGCCGATCATACAACCTGGCTGTCAATTGTTCCATAAGCTGTACATCCTTGATATGGTTGATCAAGGCGAATCGGGAGGGGGGAGATAACGATTTCCAGTTTTTGGCAATGCAACATCTTGCTGCCGTAATTATATTAGTCATAGGACTTTTGCCAGGCTTGAAGAGCCTCAGCAGGTGGGTTAGGAGATCTAATGGAATGGGTACCTTTATAAGCTTTTCATGGAAGTTATTAAACAATCACAAATAAGGTACTATATGTGGACATGTCCAAAAGATAAGGTACATGGGGCCCACCCCGGTATCGCATCGCCAACAAAGATTGCTTGTGTTTGGATATATCTGATGCAGCAGCTCTGGGGTTAGGTACCAGTCAATAAGGATTTTTATAGGTGTTTTTCTTTACATATCTCTGTACATAAAGAGCTTTTTTGGGCCTATTGCCAGATTATTTTCCAAAACTCCTCTGGAAGCTCCCTCCCCAGAACCTTCTCCCACTTCTGCATATAATTATATTTTGGGGTAGGATTAAGTGGTTCTAACTGCAGTTTGATAGATACCAATAATCAAACCCCGTTGTGACAGTCCCCTGCATATAATCTCTCAAAGGAGGTGAGGAATGAAAACACGAGATCTTTTTTAAGGTCTGAGCAACGTGTCTGATCTGAAGCTATAGAAAGAAATCGTAGTGGATTTGAACTTCTGTTCTATATTATGGAACAAGAGAATTCTTCTTGTACAGGGATTTACAATCTGCTCATAGTGAAAAAGTATATAAGCTATCATGCCATGGGCAGACCATATGATGTGTGTTACTATCTGGTATTGCCGGGGTGTAGAGGAAAGATGGAAGTAGGGTAGGGATGCGCTAGAAGTCAGTGAAATCTATTTTTACAGTGTAGCCATATACATCTGGTAATCTGTATTGGGGCTAGTAATGTGGACTCTGGGACCTGGCTCAGTGAGTTCCACAATATAGAGTTGGGGTGAATTGGCACCATCTATAACTTTTCCAGCTCCATCCAACAGTTAAAAAACTGCAGGGTCCTCCAAGATTTTAGAAGCCTAAAGTGCTTTACGTAATATTATTTAAAAAAATATGAGACCCCCAGTCCCCCTGCACTGCTCAGCGAGCATAAAACGCTCTTGGGGAGTATGTGTTTTTTGTATCCCCAGATAAAGTCTAAGACTATTGCCTGCAGTCCCTTAAGTGTTTTTGCGGTCACGGAGAGGGTAGAGAAATTTTGGTAGGATCGACATCCTAATAAGGGCTTTGCACCCGAAGAAGGAGATCAGTAGAGATTTCCATTTCCTAAAAAGTCCTGTTAAAGTATTGGTCAAATAAATGCCCAGATTTTTAATAGAGTCAGTTTTCCAGTTGTATGGATATTGCGACTGGACCTGTCAAGTTAAACTATCTGGTAAATTAATTGGAAGGGTCTCCATTTTGGTTGAATTAATTTTGTATCTGTAGAGGGCACCATACTCATCCAGTACCTTGTGTAAATTGAGTAGGGTTACAAGGGGTTTGGGGAGGCTTAAGAGAATATCGTCTGCATAAAGCGTATCATGGCCGCAAGGGGTCCTATAAATAAGGGGAATAACAGCGGGGAGAGGGGGCAGCCCTGCCTCTTAGCCTTTCTGATAGTGAATAATGGGGAGTTGGAATGAAGTGGCTTGACTTCCGCCGTGGGGTTGGAGTACAAGGCATGTATTGCATTTAAGAAAGGGTCCCAAATCCCCGCCTATTGTAGGGTCTCTATCACACATGGCCAACTTAATCAGTTGCAGGCCTAAGTCTGTATGTCCCTAAGCGGGTTGCAAGAAGGGCTATGGGGTGGTAGTTGGTGGGGTTTTGTGGGTCTTTGCTCAGTTTGGAGAATACTGAAATATAGGATTGAGGATCCTTCTAAAAAACTGTTAAAAAAAGTTTGTCATATGAGAGACCAATGTAGGTGTGAATGTCTTATATTAGGTATATTATTATTATTATTATTATTAATAAACAGGATTTATATAGCGCCAACATATTACGCAGCGCTGTACATTAAATAGGCATTGCAAATGACAGACTAATACAGACAGTGATACAGGAGGAGAGGACCCTGCCCCGAAGAGCTTACAATCTAGGTATATTAGAAACCATCTGGTCCCAGGGCTTTGTGTTGTAGTAGATTTGTAATAGTGGTAAGAATTTCTTCCCCCGAGATATCCTTATTAAGGACTTCTACCTTAGAATCTTTTAAGATCGGAAGAGAACAGCTGATTTCTACTTTCTAAGAATGCAGAATCCCACGGCACCCCTGTTAATGAACATCTACTATGACAATCCTCCTTACATTCATTTAAACATTCTCATATTGCTGCTGGATAGATAGTGAAAGGCTGCAATTCTGTTACCAGCTGACCCCACTGTCTCCACTTCTGTCTTTGCAAGTACTAGCTGGCTTTTCTTTCACCACACCTGTTGGACACTTTGGCCCTGATTCATCAATAAAATCCGCGCTCGCTGGACGCGCGTGCTTTCGCGCTTCCAGCGAGCCGGTTTCCCGCGGTCCGAAGTCAAGTGCGCTCGTACACTCGCCCCCTCACTGTTAGCCGGATTCCTGCCTTGATAATAATGAGCAATAGGGGTCGCGAATCTGCCAATTAAGGCGATTAGATTTCAACTGCGCGATTAAGGAGGATCTGTTAAGCTCAATGGTGAGATCATAGCAATTAATTAGCGCACACCTGCTCTCTGTTCTGTTATATATATATATACACACATATACATAAGAAGCAAACAAAAGAACGTGTGTGTGCTTGTGACTTTTGTGGGAAAATCTAGTCCGATGGCTTCGCGCTCGGTCAGTCACAAGATAGTCGCGGGATTTACCCGCGAGCGCCTTCTCCGATCAGGCATCCGAAGCTTTTATATAGGCGCCTATGTAGAGGAGTTGAACTTGGTTAACTCTTGCACATTTTTTTTTAGGGCTCAGGGTATTATGTGTGCCATTAGAAAGGATGATTTTTTAGGGGAACAGTGACTTTTAATGCAAGCTCGCCAGTGTAAAGCTGCCGGAGATGCACGGCTCTGGCCGCAAGCTCATTCAGTTGCTGAATTGCACGACGGCTTACGATTTCGGATCGCGAATATGAATGCGCGAGCGAGCTTCCGATTTTGCTTGATGAATCAGGGCCTTTGTGTCCATGTGCTGTGTTCGGTGCTTAAATAAACTAAGTTTCATGCACATCACTCCTGTTAATTGGCTGGTATTAGAAGCAAGCTTTTCTAGGTCAGACTATCTGCATAAAGAAGCCCACCTAACAACAAATGTAACAACAAATGCATACACATTTCAAAAATGGCTTGATTCATAGAACCACTTATCCAATAAAGCCCAGCTCCACTAGTGTACAGGGATGTGATTTTTAATAACGCCAATGTGATTGCATCTCCTAGACGTCCAAGAACAGCAAGATTATTAGAATGATGTATTTTATCCATAACATAACATAGACTTCTCTGGAACAGAGGGTTTTAGATACTGTCCACCCAGACCATATTACTGATTGTGGCAATACCTGAGATGGTGGAGCTTCATGGGAAACCTATTTGTGGATTTCATAGTGCAGTCATTTCAAAAACTCATAATAGATCCCTGGAATTTTTCACAGAAATAACTTTCAAACTTGGATTATTATCCTTTTTACATATTCCAACACACTAGGTTGTAAGAAGATGCTGGGAAATAATATAAATTTAAAAGTTTTCATCCCTAGTAGCTGAAAAGTAAGATGAAAATGAGATGTGCATATTAAGATAATATTTGATGTTCAGCTACTTTAGCAGCCACATATGGTTAATATATTGCTGTAAGACTTCCATTTTGTCATCATAATGCATTGTGTGCTGTATTGTGCATAGTGTAAGCACTGTATAGAGAGATAAAGAGATATGCCTGGGACAAGTTCCTCTCTGTGGTGTCCGCTGTCCTGGTGTCCAAATACAGATAAACTGATCTTTACTATAACTGGCCCTGAAATGGCTTAACCAGTAAAACTTTTCCAATAAATTTAGTTTCATCAAATAACAGTTGTCTCTTTTATCTTGTTTTACAAGATACACCGGTACAATATAAAAAATGTATCACATTAATTGTTTTTACCTTAACACAGTTTACATTCTAAGGAAACAAAAAAAAGTGAGCAATAAACACATACATTTTAATGTATTTATCACTACACATGCTTGGTGTGTGTGTTTGTATATGGGTGTGTGTATGTGTGTGTGTGATCATCACTCCAATTTAGCTGTTTGATTGTTAATATTCTGTAGGTTTCATCACAACTGTTTTCTTCTATACGTAATCTGCATATATCCTAACTGGGTTAATGTTCAAAATTGGAGTTACAGCAAAACAGCATTAAATTAATTCTTTATAGAGATGGCCGATTCATGGTTTTGACTATGATCTATTTAGATAGGGTCGGATAAACAGAAAACCAGGGATGCCTATGTATATTTCAATTAATATAAAAGATAATATTTTACATGTGGTATAGATGTATATATCATAATAATTATTAGAGTATGTTACAGGCTCCTTGATAATAATTTGTAAGTGAATACTCTGTTTGTTACACGACAGAAAAGGCTGGACAGATCAGGACAGTTGTAATTATGGGTGCTTTTAACTACAATGGAAAGAAATCAGAATCAAATTGGCTGGTACAGTAAAATGGAGGAAGTCTCTAAATTTATGAGATTAGTTTTAAAATCTTCAGGTAAAACAGTTACTCCTATAGATCCCTTAATCTCACATTATGCAGAGCATAATGCAAATGTTTATATTGAATTATAAAAGACATAGCGCTTTACTGCAGCTAGTTCTTCCCACCATCCTCAGTGGGTTTGTCAAAGTTTATATTTAGTGCTAATCTCTCTCCTGCAAGAATTTTCCCTTATAGCCTGCTACTCTACAGAGCCTTTGTCTTGTACTATTCAAAATACTGCCACATACAGTATATACACGTGGCAAATAAACTTCTAGGTAAACCACTACATATACACTTTTCCAAAAAATATTGCCAAAAGAAAACTCTTCCTCACCTAATAGAATGTGTATATAAAAAATATATATAAAAATGATTTCAGTCATGTCCACATTTGCTCATTAAAGATGGCTTTGCCCTCACTTCACCTATTCTAATACTAGTCCAACCAGTCCTATAGCCATTTGCTCATTACCATTTTCATTATTACAACATTAAAACAGAACTTAAACTGCTCACAACTGGTCTCATTTTTGCTCCTGAAAATCATTATTTTATTTTTTATATGTAACTGATATCTAAAGCTCTTCGATTTAGCACATTACACTATTTATGTAGTTATACTACTAAATTCCACTTGTATACGTTTGCTTGTAGTAGTTTTTACATTTATGTAGTAAATTTGAACTATAGTAACAATTGTTTTTAAGCACAGCAATCCTTTTTTTAGATCAGGAATTTTTAATGTAAAAGGGCCACTTTTGTATCCACAAATAGAGTGCAAGGCGTATCTAAAATTCACCCTAATGGGATCTAAAAAGGGGGGAGATAACGATTTCCAGTTCTTGGCAATGCAACATCTTGCTGCCGTAATTATATTAGTCATAGGACTTTTGCCAGGCTTGAAGAGCCTCAGAAGGTGGGTTATGAGATCTAATGGAATGGGTACCTTTATAAGCTCTTCATGGATTAATTAACCAAATCACAAATAAGGGACTATATGTGGACATGTCCAAAAGATAAGGTACATGGGGCCCACCCCGGTACCGCATCACCAACAAAGATTGCTTGTATTTGGATATATCTTATGCAGTAGCTCTGGGGTTAGGTACCAGTCAATAAGGATTTTATAGGTGTTTTTCTTATATTCTGTACATAAAGAGCTTTTTTGGGCCTATTGCCAGATGATTTTCCAAAACTCCTCTGGAAGCACCCTTTCCAGAACCTTCTCCCACTTCTGCATATAATTATATTTTGGGGTAGGAATAAGTGGTTCTAACTGCAGTTTGATAGATACCAATATTCAAACCTCGTTGGGATGGTCCCCTGCATATAATCTCTCAAAGGAGGTGAGGAATGAAAACACCAAGGTCTGAGCAAAATGTCTGATCTGCAAGTAGCTATAGAAAGAGATCATAGTGGATTTGAACTTCTGTTCTATATCTTGGAACGCCAGAATTCTTCTTGTACAGGGATTGACAATCTGCTCATAGTGAAAAAGTATATAAGCTATCATGCCATGGGTGGGCCATATGATGTGTGGTACTATCTGGTATTGCCGGGGTGTAGAGGAAAGATGGAAGTAGGGTAGGGAGGAGCTAGAAATCAGTGAAATCTATTTTTACAGTGTAGCCATATAAGTCTGGTAAACTGTATAGGGGCTAGTAAAGTGGACTCCGGGACCTTGCTCAGTGAGCTCCACAATATAGAGTTGGGGTGAATTGGCACCATCTATAACTTTTCCAGCTCTATCCAACAGTTAAAAAACTGCAGGGTCCTCCAAGAATTTAGAAGCCTTCAAGATGTGCTTGACGTAATAATATTTGAAAAAATATGAGACCCCCAGTCCCCCTTCACTGCTCAGCGAGCATAAAACGCTCTTGGGGAGTATGTGTTTTTTGTATCCCCAGATAAAGTCTAAGACTATTGCCTGCAGTCCCTTAAGTGTTTTTGCGGTGACAGAGAGGGTAGAGAAATTTAGGTAGGATCGACATCCTAATAAGGGCTTTGCGCCCGAAGAAGGAGATCGGTAGAGATTTCCATTTCCTAAAAAGTCCTGTAAAAGTATTGGTCTAATAAATCCCAAGATTTTTAATAGAGTCAGTTTTCCAGTTGTATGGATATTGCGATTGGACGTGTCGAGTTAAGCTATCTGGTAAATTAATTGGAAGGGTCTCCATTTTGGTTGAATTAATTTTGTACCTGTAGAGGGCGCCATACTCATCCAGTACCTTGTGTAAATTGGGTAGAGTTACAAGGAGGTTAGGGAGGGTTAAGAGGATATCGTCTGCATAAAGCCAGACATCTGCATAAAGCCGCAAGGGGTCCTATTAATAAGGCGAATAACAGCGGGGAGAGGGGACAGCCCTGCCTCATACCCTTTCTGAGTGAATAATGGAGAGTTGGAATGCAGTGGCTTGACCTCCGCCGTGGGTTTGGAGTACAAGGCATATTTTGCATTTAAGAAAGGGTCCCAAATTCCAGCTTATTGTAGGGTCTCTATCACAAATGGCCAACTTAATTAGTTGCAGGCCTAAGTCCATACGCCCCTAAACGGGTTGCAAGTAATCTGGTGAAAATTTTAAGATCAGTGTTAGGAAGGGCTATGGGGTGGTAGTTGTTGGGGTTTTGTGGGTCTTTGCCCAGTTTGGGGAATACTGAAATATAGGATTGAGGATCCTTCTAAAAAACTGTTAATAAAAGTTTGTCATATGAGGGATCAATGTAGGTGTGAATGTCTTATAGTAGGTATATAAGAAACCATCTGGTCCCAGGGCTTTGTGCTGTAGTAGATTTGCAATAGTCGTGAGAATTTCTTCCCCCTAGATATCGTTATTAAGGACTTCTACCTTCGAATCCTTTAAGATTGGAAGAGAAGAGCTGATTTCTACTTTCTAAAGCTGCAGTCAGATCAGTGTGGTTTGTGCTGCAGAATCCCATGGCACCCCTGTTAATGAACATCTACTATGACAATCCTCCTTACATTCATTTAAACATTCTCACATTGCTGCTGGATTGATAGTGAAAGGCTGCAATTCTGTTACCAGCTGACCCCACTGTCTCCACTTTTTGTCTTTGCAAGTACTAGTTGGCTTTACCTTCACCACACCTGTTGGACAGCCTGCAGATACTGCAGCCTGCCACTGGATATAAATCCCTCACTCTTGTAATAAACAAAGCATGTTAGCATTAAAAAAAAACTTTTTTTGTTTTCCAAAAGTGCAACTTTTAGTGAACTGGGTATACATTTTCTACTTCATGGAGTTAAACAGAACTAGTGTTGTTCGAATTCGGGTCATCCTAATGTTCAACCCGAATATGACCATTCAAATACGGGTGGACCCGACCCGAATTTTGTTGAATTCGAATACCCAAATTTGACCCTCTCACAATGCCTGGGGACCTCCCCCATGATGCAAAAGGCCCTCCAATTAGACCAGGGATGCCCCCCTCCATGTTTGTTGTGGCAGGTAGCGGATTGGCTGTCTGTCACTGCATGCCACACAGGCAGCCATTGGCCTATATAAGGCCAGGGCGTGCCTGCATCCACTCCTGACAGAGATTTGCTGATAGCATCACAACCTTTCTTTGCTGCTTGGCTTGCTTTGTCAAAGTGAAAAAAGTGCTTTACTTTGTTAGACTGTGTCACACTCACACTATTAGTCGGATAGATTGTTGGATTGTACTGTATTTGTGCAGTCCTGAAATCTACTGTACTCAGATAAGTAGAGTGTTTCACTGTTTGCTAGATACATAGATAGATAGATAGATAGATAGATAGATAGATAGATAGATAGAAAGCTAGATAGATAGATAAATAGTCAGTCAGTGTGTTACATACACGCAGCCAGAGGCAGGGTCCCCTCGCTGACTGCATGCATAGTGTAACACTTGTACTGAGAGACAGACACACAGACGCAGTGTATACTGCAGTATATATTATGTATACTGTGCTGCATATTACAAGCGTCACCACTGAAGCAAAGTGCTGCATACAACACACAGGGCATTTGCATTTTTTGTGTCAACCCCCCAATCAAATTTACATATACATATATATATATTGTCATTATTTACATCCAGTGGCATCTGTGCCCCACTAACATACATGGAGCATGCCTGATGTATTCATTGGCCCTGATTTATTAATGTTCTCCAAAGCTGGAGAGTATACACTTTCATCAGTGAAGCTGGGTGAGCCAGCAAACCTGGAATGGATATCTTAAAAGTCATTTGCAATTTGTTATCAAATGTTTTAAATCCTGGACCAGATCCATTTCAGGTTTCACTGATGAAAGTGTATCTTCTCCAGTCTTCAGGAGTTTTAATAAATCTGAAGTGTTTGGCCATACATCTGGAAACATCCGTCTAATGCAAGAACTGGTGTTAAAGATCTTACTGTTGCAGGATTGCCTTCATGGTGTTATGCTCATCTTTAAATCTTTGGTGTGGGGTTGGGATTTGGAGTTTAAATCACCACGTTTACATGAATTTTCACATTTAATACAGACATTCCTTGTCCACATTTATGCCTTTCTCAATTTTCAGGTTTTGAATCTCCTTAACAAACGATGATCATTAGATAACATGTCTTGAACATTCGGCTGTCTTTTTTTAAACTTGCTACTTTCCAGACTATAATCTGCCTGATTCAGAGGCACCCAAGGAGAAAAAACAAACAACAGGATAACATTAAAGTAACTAAACTTACATACCACTACTAGAGAGAGGGAAGGGATAAGAAAAAGAAAGGTGGGGGATAGCAAGAGGGGGAAAAGTCTGGGGTCTGTATGGGTGGTTATTTCTCAGGCCACCCCTATTACATAATATATGGGACCGGTCTGGTTATAATCATATATCACGTGCCACACATTGGGTCATCATGTGTGTGTCCCATGGTGCCCAGGTCTTAGTAAACTTATCTAGCCGATCATACAACCTGGCTGTCAATTGTTCCATAACAATGCTGCACATCCTTGATATGGTTGATCAAGGCAGATTGGGTGGGGGGAGAAGACGATTTATTGTTCTTGGCAATGAAACATCTTGCTGCCATAATTATATTAGTAATAGGACTTTTGCCAGGTTAGAAAAGCTCACAAATCGTTACCCTCAGAAGATGGGTTAGGAGATCTAATGGAATGGGTACCTTTATAAGCTCTTCAAGGAAGTTATTAAGCAATCAACAATAAGGGACTATATGTGGACATGTCCAAAAGATAAGGTACATGGCGGCCACCCCGGTACTGCATCACCAACAATGATTGCTTGTTTTTGGATGTATCTTATGCAGTAGCTCCGGGGTTAGGTACCAGTGAATAAGGATTTTTAGGTGTTTTTCTTATATTCTGTACATAAAGAGCTTTTTTGGGCCAGTTGCTGGATGATTTTCCATAACTCCTCTGGAATCTCCCTCACCAGAACCTGGTCCCACTTCTGCATATAATTATATTTTGGGGTAGGATTAAGTGGTTCTAACTGCAGTTTGATAGATACCAATAATCAAACCCCGTTGTGACGGTCCCCTGCATATAATCTCCCAAAGGAGGTGAGGAATGAAAACACCAGATCTTTTTGTAAGGTCTGAGCATAATGTCTGATCTGCAAGTAGCTATAGAAAGAGATCATAGTGGATTTGAAGTTCTGTTCTATGTCTTGGAACAACAGAATTCTTCTTGTACAGGGATTGACAATCTGCCCATAGTGAAAAAGTATATAAGCTATTATGCCATGGGCGGGTCATATGAAGTGTACTACTATCTGGTATTGCCGGGGTTTAGAGGAAAGATGTAAGTAGGGTAGGGAGGCACTAGAAGTCAGTGAAATCTATTTTTACAGTGTAGCCATATACGTCTGGTAAACTGTATAGGGGCTAGTAAAGTGGACTCCGGGACCTGGCTGGGTGAGTGGGGGTGAATTGGCACCATCTATCAACTTTTCCAGCTCCATCCAACAGTTAAAAGACTGCAGGGTTGTCCAAGATTTTAGAATCCTAAAGTGCTCAACGTAATAAAATTTGAGAACCCCAGTCCCCCTGCACTGCTCAGCGAGCATAAAACGCTCTTGAGGAGTATGTGTTTTTTGTATCCCCAGATAAAGTCCAAGACTATTGCCTGCAGTCCCTTAGACGTTTTTTGCGGTCACAAAGAGGGTAAAGAAATTTAGGTAGGATGGACATCCTAATAAGGGGTTTGCACCCGAAGAAAGATATGGGTAGAGATTTCCATTTCCTGAAAAGTCCTGTAAAAGTATTGGTCATATAAATCCCCAGATATTTAATGAAGTCAGTTTTCCAGTTGTATGGATATTGCGATTGGAAGTGACGAGTTAAGCTATCTGGTAAATTAATTGGCAGGGCCTCTGTTTTGGTTGAATTAATTTTGTATCTGTAGAGGGCGCCATACTCATCCAGTACCTTGTGTAAATTGGGTAGGGTTACAAGGGGGTTAGGGATGGTTAAGAGAATATGGTCTGTATAAAGCGTATCATGGCCGCAAGGGGTCCTATGAACAAGGCGAAGAACAGCGGAGACAGCCCTGCCTCATACCCTTTCTGAATAATGGAGAGATGTAATGCAGTGGCTTGACTTCCCCCATGGGGTTGGAGTACAAGGCATGTATTGCATTTAAGAAAGGGTCCCAAATCCCTGCTTATTGTAGGGTCTCTATCACCAATAGGCAACTTAGTCGGTCAAAGGCTTTTTCAGCATCTAGGGAAATTCAAAATCCTTTGCATTGAACTCAATGCAAAAAAGCTGTATTGAGTCCAATACAAAGAAATCCTTATATAATATATATATAGCTGATCTTTGACTATTTGATTAGGTATGTACATCCCTAAGCAGGTTGCAAGTAATCTTGTGAAAATCTTAAGATCAGTGTTAAGATGAGCTATGTGGCAGGAGCTGGTGGGGTTTTGTGGGTCTTTGCCCAGTTTAGGAAATATTAAAATTTAGGAGTGGAACATTGAATTCAGGATTGAGGATCCTTCTAAAAACCTGTTAAGAAAAATTTGTCATATGGGGGACCAATGTAGGTGTGAATGTCTTATATTAGGTATATGAGAAACCATCTGGTCCCGGGGCTTTGTGCTGTAGTAGATTTGCAATAGTCGTGAGAATTTCTTCATCCTAGATATCGTTATTAAGGACTTCTACCTTAGAATCCTTTTGATCGGAAGAGAACAGCTGATTTCTACTTTCTAAAGCTGCAGTGAGATCAGTGTGGTTTGTGCTGCAGAATCCCATGGCACCCCTGTTAATGAACATCTACTATGACAATCCTCCTTACATTCATTTAAACATTCTCACATTGCTGCTGGATAGATAGTGAAAGGCTGCAATTCTGTTACCAGCTGACCCCACTGTCTCCACACTGTCTTTGCAAGCACTAGCTGGATTTACCTTCACCACACCTGTTGGATAGCCTGCAGATACTGCAGCCTGCCACTGGAAATAAATCCCTCACTCTTGTAATAAACCAAGCATGGTAGCATTAAAAAAAAAATTTTTTGTTTTTCAAACGTGCAACTTTTAGTGCACTGGGTATACATTTTCTACTTTAGGGAGTTAAACAGAAGGATATAGGCGCTACTTAAAACAAACTTCCTTCTATCTAGATACACGTATATTGGCACTTTGTGTCCATGTGCTGTGCTCGGGTCTTTTAAAACTGGTTTCAAGCTTTTCTAGGTCAGACGATCTGCATAAAGAAGTCCTCCTAACAACAAATGTAACAACAAATGCATACACATTTCAAAAATGGCTTGAGTCATAGAACCACTTATCCAATAAAGCCCAACTCCACTAGTGTACAGGGATGTGATTTTTAATAACATCAAAATGATTGCCTCTCCTAGAGGTCCAAGAACAGCAAGAATATTAAGATGATGTATTTTATCCATAACATAACATAGACTTCTCTGGAACAGAGGGTTTTAGATACTGTCCACCCAAACCATATTACTGATTGTTGCAATACTTGAGATGGTGGTGCTTCCTGGGTTACCCTTTTGTGGATTTCATAGTGCAGTAAATTCAAAAACTCATAATACATCGCTGGAATTTTTCACAGAAATAACTTTCAAACTTGGATTATTATCCTTTTTACTTATTCCATCATACCAGGTTGTAAGAAGATGCTGGGAATAATATAAATTTAAAAGTTTTCATCCCTAGTAGCTGAAAAGTAAGATGAAAATGAGATGTGCATATTAAGATAATATTTTGATGTTCAGCTACTTTAGCAGTCACATATGGTATTATATTGCTGTAAGACTTCCATTTTGTCATCATAATGCATTGTGTGCTGTATTGTGCATAGTGTAAGCACTGTATAGAGAGATAAAGAGATATGGTATTGTATCAGCAACTATGGATTCCTGACTTTTTTTTTTTAGATAAGTCAGCGGGTGTAAAAGCACAGCCAATAGCCAATGGCATGGTTTGTACGTCATCCATAGCTTGAATCTGTTTTCTTTAAAAGTGCACAAGCACTCAGCGGTGTTAGGAATTGTCCAGTACATCTGTGCTAACCTGAACCAACCATGACTTTTTCTGAAGCTGAGAAGGCTGCCATCACCTCCCTGTGGTCTAAGATCTCTGGCCATGCTGATGACATCGGAGCTGAGGCACTAGAGAGGTAATATATTCATTGTGATAATATTCTCCTATCATGTGATAGACATTTCCTTTGAAAGCCTTTTATATAATCATTTTCTATATTACTCTGCATATAATACATTTAGCAGAACTATGTGTTATATTTAGTAATTCCATTTTTTGCTTTTCTTTAAGTTACACAATAAAGCTACTAAAGTAATATTACACAATGCCATCGTGGGCTGTCCACTCCCTGGGGTTGAAGCATTTTAATAGTGATTGAATAATTCCTAATAATTATCTATAACATGTGGATATTACATTTCATAAATAGATTTCGTAAATAGTGTTCCCTTGTGGATCCACAAAAAAAACTATTACCTAATAAATTACATAATAAATCTCAGATCATTTTAAATTTTGCCTACCAAGTGCATCAATTGATGTATTTGTATATTCAGTACTATGCTATGATAAAATAGAGTTTTACTAAATTGTCATTGTTGTTTCCTACATTAAATGGCCATGTTTCTCTTGAATTCAGGCTGTTCCTCAGCTTCCCTCAGACCAAGACCTACTTCAGCAGCTTTGATCTGAGCCATGGCTCCGCTGACCTCCGCAGACATGGTGGAAAGGTTGTCAGTGCTATTGGCAAAGCTGCCCAACACCTGGGAGACATTGACCATGCTCTGTCCAGACTGAGTGACCTCCATGCCCAGATCCTGAGAGTGGACCCTGGCAACTTCAGAGTAAGTTCTACACCCAACTTTGTACAGCAGCTTAATGATAGTCATTGTATAAACAATACAAACAGAAAAAGTCATATTTCAAAGTTTAGAAATTGAAAAATCAGTGTATATATCAGGAAACTAATATGTTTTTGTCAGCTCTCTGAATATCATTATTTGTATGTAATTGATTTGTTTCCTTTTTTTCTTTATTGTAGCTGCTGAACCACTCCATCCAGGTGACTCTGGCTGTCCACTTCCCTAAGGAATTCAACGCTACCACTCATGCTGCCTGGGACAAGTTCCTCTCTGTGGTGTCCGCTGTCCTGGTGTCCAAATACAGATAAACTGATCTTTACTATAACTGGCCCTGAAATGGCTTAACCAGTGAAACGTTTTCAATAAATTTTGATTCATCAATTAACAGTTGTCCATTTTACCTTTTTTTTCAAGATACACAGATGCAATATAACAAAGTTATCTCATTGATTGTTTTTACCTTAACACCTAACACAAGTGAGCAACAAACACATAAATTATAATGTATTTATCACCAAACATGCTTGGTGTGTGTGGTTGTATATGGGTGTGTGTATGTGTGTGTGTGATCATCACTCCAATCAAGCTGTTTGATTGTTAATATTCTGTAGGTTTCATCACAACTGTTTTCTTCTGTACGTAATCTGCATATATCCTAACTGGGTTAATGTTCAAAATTAGAGATACAGAAAAACAGCATGGTATTACATAAACTTAAATGAATTCTTTATAGACATTGTCGATTCATGGTCTTGACTATGCTCACTTTAGATAGGGTAGGATAAACGGAAAACCAGTCATGTATATTTGAATGAATAAAAAAGATAATCTTTTGCATGTGTTATAGATGTATATATTACAATAATTATTATAGTATGTTACAGGCTCTCTGATAATAATTTGTAAGTGAATACTAAGTGAATGTTTGTTACACGACAGAAAACGCTGGACAGACCAGGACAGTTGTAATGATGGGTGCTTTTAACTACACAGAAATCAGAATCAAATTCGCTGGTACAGTAAAATGGAGGAAGTCTCTAAATTTATGAGATTATTTTTAAAATCTTCAGGTAAAATAGTTACTCCTATAGATCCCTTAATCTAAAATTATGCAGAGCATAATGCAAATGTTTATATTGAATTATAAAAGAGTTAGAGCTTTACTGCAGCTAGTTCTTCCCACCATCCTCAGTGGGTTTGTCATAGTTTATATTTAGTGCTAATCTCTCTCCTGCAAGAATTTCTCGCTGCTTCTCTACAGAGCCTTTGTCTTGTACTATTCAAAATAATGCCACATACAGTATATACACATTACATAAAAACTTCTAGGTAAACCACTACATATACACTTTTCCAAAAAATATTGCCAAAAAAAACTCTTCTTTTTCTCAACTAATAGTATGTGTATATAAAACATATTTATAAAATGATTTCACAGTCATGTCCACATGTGCTCAGTAAAGATGGCTTTGCCCTCACTTCACCTATTCTAATACTAGTCCAACCAGTCCTATAGCCATTTGCTCATTACCATTTTTATTATTACAACATTAAAACATACATAAATTGCTCACAATTAGTCTCGTTTTTGCTCCAGAAAATTATTATCTCATTTTTTCATATGTAACTGATATCTAAACCTCTTCAATTCAGCACATTACACTATTTATGTAGTTATACTACTAATTTCCACTTGTATACATTTGCTTATAGTGGTTTTTACATTTATGTAGTAAATTTGAACTATAGTAACAAATTCTTTTTAAGCACAGCAATCCTTTATTTAGATCAGGAATTTTTAATGTAAAAGGGCCACTTTTGTATCCACAAGTAGAGTGCAAGACGTATCTAAAATCCACCCTAATGGGATCTAAAAAAGGTGGATAAAAGCAGCGCTTCAGGAACAAAGGGTTTTATTTGGTCTATGAAAATGTTTCATTTCAGCGGGTGTAATAAATCCTTGGATTGCTTCACAGTACTTTATATTCACCAGTTGTGCTGCTGCCCTACACCCTCTACCCCAATGACCATTCAGAGAACGGACAGGGGAGGGGGTTTGAAAACAACACGGCAGCAACTTATCTAACTGAAAGAAAATTAGTGAATTTAAATACTATAGAACAATCCAGAAATACATTATACCTGAATTAAGGAAACATTTATTTACCAGAGCTTTAAAAACATGTCTGAGTCCAGAGTTTTTTTGACCAAGACCTACTTCCTTCTCATTAGTGTTGATGTTCGAATTCGGGTTGTCCTTATATTCGACCCGAATATGGCTGTTCGAATTCTGGTGGACCCGACCCGAAAAACACGGGATTTAATCGTTCGCTTTCTAACAATAATTATTGGAAGTGTGTACCTAGTTTTAGCCTAATATTGATGTGAGAGGTGCTCTTTAATCTTCATGTGAAACACAGGGGTATGTAATAGTGTTATGTATCTTTTTATAATGTACCAGTATATTTTTATGTATCCTTTTACAATGTATCTTTTTATGTATCCTTTTATAATGTATCTTTTAACAATGTAACTTTTTATGTATCCTTTTACAATGTATCTTTTTATGTATCCTTTTATAATGTATCTTTTTACATCTGTTTGGAGGCTGTAGAAGCTCTACACAGTGCTGAAAAAACCCGAATTTTTCCTCCCAGTGACTTTAATGGTGTTCGACTTTGAAATTCGACCACCCGAATAATTTTGCTACATTTGAGCGAATAGCTGACGAATCCAACACTACTTCTCATATAGAGATTTATAAATTTAGATATTTCATTTATGTTCCTTACTAGGTAGAAGTGTTGATTAGCTGGATTACTCCAGAATTCCCTATGTCTAATAAGATGGGGGAGAGGGTCAGGAATAGTCCAGCACATCAATATTTCTACATTCTTTTTTTTATAAATGTGTTTTATTAAGATTTTATAATTTTTAAAGTATAAAAAAAGATACAATACCAAGAGATACAAAGAACACAAAAAGAATACCAGTTAAACACTGCATAACTGTAGGATCTAATACAAGGCGGTGTACATTAACAATAGCCTATTCGACAGATCTATCTATGAATAAAATAATATACTTTTACAAAGGATGATCATTACTTAACATGTCTTGAACATTCGGCTGTCAATTATTAAGCTTGCAACATTCTAGAGTATAATCTGCCTGATTCAGAGGCAGCCAAGGAGAAAAAACAAACAATAGGAGAACATTAAAGTAACCAAACTTACATAACACTACTAAATAGAGGGAAGGGATAAGAAGAAAGGTGGGGGATAGCAAGAGGGGGAAAAGTCAGGGGTCTGTATGGGTAGGTATTTCTCAGGCCCCCCCCTATTACATATTATATGGGACCTGTCTGGGTATAATCATATGTCACGTGCCACACATTGGGTCGTCCTGTAAGTGTCCCATGGTGCCCAGGTCTTATTAAACTTATCTAGCTGATCATACAACCTGGCTGTCAATTGTTCCATAAGCTGTACATCCTTGATATGGTTGATCAAGGCAGATTGGGTGGGGGGAGAAGACGATTTTCCGTTCTTGGCAAATGAAACATCTTGCTGCCGTAATGATATTAGTCATCGGACTTTTGCCAGGTTAGAAAAGCTCACAAATCTGTAGTCTCAAAAGATGGGTTGGGAGATCCAATGGAATGGGTACCTTTATAAGCTCTTCAAGGAAGTTATTAAACAATCACCAATAAGGGACTATATGTGGACATGTACAAAAGATAAGGTACATGGCGCCCACCCCAGTACCGCATCGCCAACAATGATTGCTTGTATTTGGCTATATCTTATGCAGTAGCTCTGGGGTTAGGTACCAGTGAATAAGGATTTTATAGGTGTTTTTCTTATATTCTGTACATAAAGAGCTTTTTTGGGCCTATTGCCAGATGATTTTCCATAACTCCTCTGGAAGCACCCTTTCCAGAACCTGCTCCCACTTCTGCATATAATTATATTGGTAGGATTAGGTGGTTCTAACTGCAGTTTGATAGATACCAGTAATCAAACCCCGTTGTGACGGTCCCCTGCATATAATCTTTCAAAGGAGGTGAGGATTGAAAACACCAGTTATTTTTGTAAGGTCTGAGTATAATGTCTGATCTGCAAGTAGCTATAGAAAGAGATCATAGTGGATTTGAATTTCTGTTCTATGTCTTGGAACGCCAGAATTCTTCTTGTACAGGGATTGAAAATCTGCTCATAGTGAAAAAGTATATAAGCTATCATGCCATGGGTGGGCCATATGACGTGTACTATTATCTGGTTGTGCCAGGGTGTAGAGGAAGGATGGAAGTAGTTTAGGGAGGCGCTAGAAGTCAATGAAATCTATTTTTACAGTGTAGCCATATACATCTGGTAAACTGTATTGGGGCTAGTAAAGTGGACTCTGGGACCTGGCTCAGTGAGTTCCACAACATAGAGTTGGGGTAAATTGGCACCATCTATAACTTTTCCAGCTCCATCCAACAGTTTAAAAACTGCAGGGTCCTCCAAGAATTTAGAAGCCTAATGTGCTCGATGTAATAATATTTGAAAAAATATGAGACCCCCAGTCCCCCTGCACTGCGCAGCGAGCATAAAACGCTCTTGGGGAGTATGTGTTTTTTTTATCCCCAGATAAAGTCTATGACCATTGCCTGCAGTCCCTTAGGTGCTTTTGCGGTCACAGAGAGGGTAGAGAAACTTAGGTAGGATCGACATCCTAATAAGGGGTTTGTGCCCGAAGAAGGAGATCGGTAGAGATTTCCATTTCCTAAAAAGTCCCGTATTGGTCAAATAAATCCCCAGATTTTTAATAGAGTCAGTTTTCCAGTTGTATGGATATTGCGATTGGAAGTGTCGAGTTAAGCGATCTGGTAAATTAATTGGAAGGGTCTCCATTTTGGTTGAATTAATTTTGTATCTGTAGAGGGCGCCATACTCATCCAGTACCTTGTGTAATTTGGGTAGGGTTACAAGGAGGTTAGGGAATGTTAAGAGAATATCGTCTGCATAAAGCGTATCATGGCCGCATGGGGCCCTGTTAATAAGGCGAATAACAGCGGGGAGAGGGGACAGCCCTGCCTCATACCCTTTCTGAGTGAATAATGGAGAGTTGGAATGCAGTGGCTTGACCTCCGCCATGGGGTTGGAGTACAAGGCATGTATTGCATTTAAGAAAGGATCCCAAATCCCCGCCTATTGTAGGGTCTCTATCACAAATAGCCAACTTAATCAGTTGCAGGCCTAAGTCCGTATGTCCCTAAGCGGGTTACAAGTAATCTGGTGAAAATCTTAAGATCAGTGTTAGGAAGGGCTATGGGGTGGTAGTTGGTGGGGTTTTGTGGGTCTTTGCCCAGTTTGGGGAATACTGAAATAAGGGATTGAGGATCCTTCTAAAAACCTGTTAATAAGTTTGTCATATGAGAGACCAATGTAGGTGTGAATGTCTTATATTAGGTATATGAGAAACCATCTGGTCCCGGGGCTTTGTGTTGTAGTAGATTTGTAATAGTCGTGAGAATTTCTTCATCCTAGATATCGTTTTTAAGGACTTCTACCTTAGAATCCTTTTGATCGGAAGAGAACAGCTGATTTCTACTTTCTAAATCAAGCTGCTTGACTGGTAGAATTCTGTTGGGTTCGTCGGTTTGTTTTGTTAGTAATTTGCACATATTGTAACTGGGATAATGTTTAAAATTAGAGGTATGGCAAAACAGCATGGTTTTACATAATCTTAAATGAATTCTTTATGATGGCCGATTCATATTCCTGACTATGCTCCCTTGAGAAAGGACAGGATTAGCAGAGAGGTAGTGATCCCTGTCTCTACTTGAATGAATAAAAAGGATGTTCTTTTGCATGTGGTATTGATTTATATACTGTTGTAATTATAAGAGTATGTTACAGGCTCCTTGATAATAATTAGGAGGTAAAACCCACTTATGTAACAACAAATGCACACACTTTACAAATAAATATGGTTTGAGTGATGGTTGGATAGGATACACTTTCATCAGAGAAGCTGGGTGATCCAGCAAGCCTGGAATCAATATTTTTAAAGTCATTTTCTATTTGCTAGCAAATGTTTTGAATCCTGGACCACATTCCAGGATTGCTGGATCACCCAACTTCACTAATAAAAGTGTATCCTGTGAATATATGTGTATGTGAATTGTTGACAACAACTCTGCTCATTTATTCCCAACTGCATCTATCTTCCCCAACTGCTATCTAATAAATACCAACTCCAATAGGCATAAGGAAGAAGGGGCTTAAGGGGTAGACCAGGATTTTATATTTAATAAAATCAGTACAGTTGCCTCTCCTAGAGGTCCAAGGGCAGAATAAATAATAATGTTAGGGTTGGACTTAGGGATGTGCAAAGTGTGCCACATACTCTCATACCCTAATCAGCCACAACGCACTGCAAGAGATTACTGAAAGATTCTACAGACTGGGCCTGACTTATTAAAGCTCTCCAAGGCTGGAAACGATACACTTTCATCAGTGAAGCTGGGTTATGGAGCAAACCTGGCATGGATCTTGTCCAGAATTGAAAACATTTGCTAACAAATAGCAATGGACTTTTAGGAAATCCATTCCAGGATTGCTGGATCACCCAGCTTCACTAATAAAAGTGTATCATCTCCAGTCTTGCAGAGCTTGGACAATAGGATGGAAGAACTAAGTGTGTGCATATAGCTATTATATGACAATAGTAGATAAGATTTTAAATTCCCACCATCTTAAAAAAATATTTGTAAATACTTTATTAATAATATTCCATATAAAAAAAACTAAGATCTGCCTAATCTTCCTTCCATGCCACTGATCTTTCCTTGTTTAAAGTGATACAGCATTAGATGCTTGGTTTACCGCCAGGCACTTCAGTTTTACCTGCCGGCCGTTACATTATTACTGTATCCTGACCTTGTGTACAGATACTTTTTGTTTTTGTAGATACTTAAGTGTTAAATATGCTTAATGGACATTTCTTGTTCTTGATGTCTTGAAGTGTGAGCTTAAGGATCAATTTTAGGCAAAGTAAACAAATGCAACCAAAAAAAAAACTGCCGTAATATTGTTTATTTAGGGCAACAGTGACATATTATTTCATTTTCACACCTAAAATTGTGTCAGTTTTTTGGCAAAATAACAAATTACAGCGACTTAGAAACTGATATCTAACCTCAAATAATAAATCATTGCCAAATAAAGAAATATAAGAAAAACAACAAACTATTACACCCTTATCAAAATTTAGGGAGCTATTGTATTAGCCCTAATGTTTCAAAAGGGTATCTGCAAATCTACCAAACAATAGCCAAAGGAGGCTCTTAAGTTTGTGTTTAGGCAATGGTGTGGTATTATACTAATTTTACATTTTATCTCATTTTCAGCTTTTCAGACAAGTAAACATACAGACAGAACAAACTAAAAATATTGATGAATAATATTAGCCTCTGACACAACTTCATCAGGCCATAGTAAGTTTATACATCAGCATTAAATAGTGCCAGATTTAACTGGAATAATGCCACCTTTAACATTAATAACTGTTGGTGTTACAAATACCTAAAAATAAAGCCAAAAAGGGTTTTAAACTTATATTAAAAGACAGAATGTTCAAAAAATATTCATAATATAAAGGTAAACACACTGCGAGATTTTTGCCCACAACAAACTGTTTTTCTAAAAAAACATGCAAACTAAAGCTAAATTAATACCTCTCTCTATATTTATTCTGTTGAGACTTAATAAATATAGAGGCCTTTAATTGTGGTCAGACAATGGCAGCCTATTTTGTGTGTCAAGATGCATTGCCACACATTGGTCCTGCTGCATTTTCACAGTGTACCGTGCATAGATAAGAACATGGGAATAAAAGAAGCCCTTTTGTTGTTGTCAGTTATAATTATGAACGGTAACATTCAGTGGTGTGTGCTAGCATAACATTGGTGTTTAGTGGTGTAAGTCCAATACCATTGGTGTTTAGTGGTGTAAGTCGTCCAATACCATTTGTGTTTAGTGGTGTAGGTCCAATAACATTGGTGTTTGGTGGTGTAAGTCCAATAACATTGGTGTTTAGTGGTGTGTGCCCCTACAATGCTGTTTTATTGTCTGCAGTCACATTGGTGTTTAGAGGCCTATGTCCTTTTCCCTGGTGGTCAGTGGGGCATCAGAGATCATTTACTTGGGAAAACCTGCTGCCTTATGTTCCCTTGCTTAGTGATATTGCTACAGAAATATGCAGGCAGCTTCATACTGGACATCACTCTGCCAAGAAAAGCCAATAGACAGAATATCATTTTGACATACAGATCTGACAAAGAACATTGACCACAAGACCTAGGGCATAGCCACTTCAACCCCAGGGAGTTTTCTATATTATATATTATACCATATGTTTTATGTCACACCCATATAGCGTAACTATATTTCCCTATTCCAAAATTGCAATGAGACAAATTTTTAATTCCAGAGGGGCCAGGCAATATCCTTTCTGCAATAAAACATGTTTACCTGCTTGTTCACAATCTTTTTCCAATTACACCAAGCTGCACATGCACAATTCATACATGCTGGATATAAATATCAGGAAATAAACTTTTACAGGGGCATGAATATAACTTAGGTATACATGAATACTTCAGGATTAGCAAACGTGTATTGTCAAATATTTATTATTCTTCATTCCTTAAGCAAAAATATGATGGCAAGTAATATTCATTTGAAGTGCAAATTGTTGAAATGGAAGAGAAAAATAAGAAATGTGCATTTTACATCAATACCTTTTAGTTCAGCTATTTCATGAGTCATGTATGGTTATCATATTGTTATCAGACTTGGGCGTTATCATTATACATTGTTTGCTGTATTCAGCACACTGTAAGCACTGTATGGAGTGATAAAAAGATATAGTGCTTTATCTGCCACTATGGATTGTAGACATGAATAATTTTTTTTTTAATTCAAGGAGAAAAGAGCCAGGAAGAATATATTTTAAAGTATAATTGTAAACAAAAATGTTTACATGTTCCAAAAAATATCAGCAGAAGGAAATCTTATATTACCCCACTTCATATATCTTATGTATATAAAAACATATTAATGAAATGATTTTATCATTTTACAGCCATATCCACATATTTATTGTTACAACATCAAAACACATTTTATACTTCCCACAAGTGGTTTCTTTTTTATTTCTTAAATTGATACATCTTCCAAAACATTATTTTCTCATATTTTCTTATTTACTGTTGTATTATATATTATATTATTATGTATTATAGATTGTATTTAGCAAATTTGGGGTATATAAGCCAATTCTATATAAGAAGAGCAGTCCTTCATATAGTTCAGGGCAGTCCAGCTCATAAGAGCCCGGGGGTGGAATAACCATTAAGCAAATTAAGCACGTGTTTAGGACAGGGGGGCACCACAGAAATTTTCTATAGCCGAATTTACCATGGTCCATTTTCGTATAACCAACTTTCACACAATTGTTGACAAACTTGACAAACTGGGATGAAAAGCAGTGGAGAGATATACAAAGAAATAGCAGAGAGATTGTCTTTTCTAAGTGATGTGCCACATAATGTCACTACATCATCTACTAACATTGGAAGGTATTCTCAATGCTGTCAAAAGCTGATTGATGCCTACCCAGAGGACTTCAACAGTCATCTCCCAGCTGAGACTCAACAGTTTCATTCATATGTGCCTCATAAGTTCAGTGCAACAAAAAATGTAAAAACAAGATTCAGTCGTGCTGAACTTTATAAAATAATTGTAGAAGAAAATATTGAGTGTGCCTTTCCAAATGTAGACATTGGCTTTCATATATTTTTAACATTATAGCTCACAAATTGCGCAGCTGAGCGTTCATTTTCCCAGTTGAAGTATATTAAAAATCCCATCAGAACACCTATGCAACAATGCAGGCTTGATGCCATATCTCTATGAAGTATGAAAGCAGATGTGTTACATAAGATTAGCTTTGAGGATCTTATCAAAGACTTTGCAATTAAAAAAAGTAGGAGAAACTTTTCAAATATAAATAAAGTGGAAGTATACAAAAATAAACATTATTTTCCATTTTACTGTAAGTTTTGTTTAATTTCGATAAATAAAATTATATTTTATGCTTTATTATTGTTTATATTTTGAATTATATATATATATATATATATGGGGGCACCAAACTCTTTTAAGTGCTTAGGACCTCTAAGGGTCCTAATCTGGCCCTGTAAGGGCCCCTAAAATTCCCCCATAAAGAACCTAAAAGTGTGGACTGGAGCTGAATTTCAAGAACAGGTTTCTTTTTAAGCTCTGGTGTGCAACAAAATGTTTCTTTTTCGCAGGTACAATAAATCCTTCAACTGCTTCACAGTTCTTTAAAATCAACAACTTTGTTTCTGACCCATTCCCTCTCTCCCCTCGGTCTCTTTACCCTCGGTTTTGAAAGAAATACCGGTATAGCTAATTAACCAACAAAAAGAATATTGGTGATTTCTATAAAGCAATAAAGCAATGCATTACAACTAAATAGAAAAAAATTTTTATGTACACAACAGAACTTAAAAAAAACATTATCTGTCTTAAAGATGGATTTCTGAATTTGGATATTTCATTTGTTTTCTTTAGTAGGTAGAAGTATTGATGCAATGGACTACTATAGGCCCCCCCACTTCCAACTGATTATAAATGGAAAAATTGCTGCACCTTTGTGGGAGTTACAAAAAGAACAAATTCATACACACTTATATGGCACACAAATATGGTTTGAGTAATAAAACTGCTAATCCATTAAAGCCCAACTCCACTGGTATACAATGATTTCATATTTATGAATATCACTATGGTTGCCTCTCCTAGAAGTTCGAGAAAAGCAAGATTGTTCAGATGATGTATTGTATTTTTAATATAACATAAACTTCTCAGGAACAAGGGGTTTTGGGTACTACCAATTATAGTTTAGCTATGAAGATAGTTCTTTCTGTCAAAAATAACTTTAAAAATTGGGATATTATTCTTTATGCAAATTCCAACCCACATAACT